>NC_142804.1:25567190-25631972 GCF_049724085.1 Artemia sp. Qi Xiang Cuo | reverse complement strand
TTTGACGAAAGTTTTATCACAATTATAGCATACTATTTTTTTTCTTAGTTGGATTTATCAAATAAATTTTTTTCTTTGAGGAAAGTTTTATCACAATTATAGCACGCTATTTTTTTTCTTAGTCGGATTTATCAAACAATTTTTTTTCTTTGAGGAAAGTTTTATCACAATTATAGCACACTATTTATTTTTTTTTCTTAGTCGGATTTGTATTTATCAAACAATTGTTTTTTTTCTTAATTGAATTCGAATTTATCAAACAAATGCATAATAAATTGCAAATTTTTTGCTTATAGCATTATTTACAAAACAAATGCATAATAAATTACAAATTTTGTTAATAACACACACGCACACACACACACGTACACGCACACACACATTTGCACACACTCACACACACACACACACACACACACACACGTATGCGCACACACTCACACACACAAACACTTATGCGCACAAACGTTCACACACACGCGCACACTCACACACATGCGCACACAGACACACGCACACACACACACATACACACGTATGTGCGCACACATACACACACACACACATGCGCACACACGCGCACACCCATCCCAACGTTTTACTAATAGCAATAAATATGGTAAAAAAAACAACTCAATAATTGTCTTAATAGCTCATTAAAAAAAATTGACTCTTTTTTTTCCTAAAAATCTAATCATCCATAAAAAAAGCGATCAGATTCCTTTTCTTACAAATCTACTCGTCTAATGTTGTTTTTTTCTTACTTGGATTCGTATTTATCAAACAAATGCATAATAAATTACAAATTTTTGCTTATAGCATTATTTATAAAACAAATGCATAATAAATTACAAATTTTGTTAATAACACACACACACACACGTACACGCACGCACACACACACACACACGTATGCGCACACAGTCACACACACACACACACACGTATGCGCACACACGTTCACACACACGCTCACACGCACACACACACAAGCACACACACACACGCACACACACATGCGCACACACTCACACACACACACACACACACGTATGCGCACACACGTTCACACACACACATGCGCACACACGCGGACACACATCACAACGTTTGACTAATAGAAATAAAATATGGTAAAAAAAAATCAACTCAAAAAGTGTCTTAATAGCTCATTAAAAAAAACTGACTCTTTTTTTTCCTACAAATCTAGCCATCCATAAAAAATAGCGATCAGATTCCTTTTCCTACAAATACACTCGTTTACTGTTTTTTTTTCTTAATTGGATTCGTATTTATCAAACAAATGCATAATAAATTACAAATTTTTGCTTATAGCATTATTTAAAAAAAAAATGCATAATAAATTACAAATTTTGCTAATAACACACATGTATACACACACATACACGCACACACACATGCACACACACTCACACACACACACACACACGTATGCGAACACACTCACACACACACACACACAAGTATGTGCACACACGTTCACACACACGCGCACACGCGCACACACATCTCAACTTTTGAATAATAGAAATAAAACATGTTAAAAAAAATCCACTCAGTGATTTTCTTAATAGATCATTAAAAAAAATCTACTGTTTTTTTTCCTAAAAATCCAGTCATCCATAAAAAATAGCGATCAAATTCCTTTTCCTAAAAATCTACCCGTTTTAAAAATCTAATATTTATAATAGCAATAACTTTAAGTACATTAAGTAAAAATACATACATTTCCAAATTCAGACTGTACTTGTGTGTCGGATGGGGCGGTGATGTCTGTTTCTTGCATAGATGAGCCAGCGGGCTTCACCATCCTGTGAGCAGCCGCCCATTCTCTTTTCAGTTTTTGACCAGACTGTATTCGCGTGGTGGCCGATAGGCCAGTTATCTCCACTTGTTGCATTGGAGTAATGCCATTAGCCTTAGCCTTATTTTGAGGAGGAGAGTAATTGTAGGAATTTTCCTCCTTAAAAAGAAGAAAAAATTCAGTATGGAAAAAACGATTCCCCTTTTTTACAGAAGAAAAAATTAGTCTGCACAAAGAACCCCCTCCCGCCCCCTTACTTTCCATGTGACGAAATAGTTTGTTTTTTCACCTCGCAATGAAGGTGTTAGAATTGATACATTGCTCCCCTCCCCCCGCCGTATATTTTTATAAAACCCTCTTAATCATGGAATACAATTGAAAATAGAATATCTCTCGTCTAATTAGACCAGAATACAATTTCTCCCTTTTTCAAGGAAAACCTTTGCTGCTATCCATAAACATCTGCTATTAATCTGTGATAAAACGAGCGTGCGAAGTTTGGTTCCAAAAAGGACCCTTTCTGTAAGTATAAACACATGTGGTTTTAGACCGGAAAAAAGATTTTTGATAATGGGAAAACGGATATTTTTGAACGAAATAACTAAAACTAAGGAAATAAACTCGTAAACATAGGAGGGGGGGATGTAGGTTTACATAGTGGAAAAAAGAGCGTACTTTAAGTTTTCTAGCGAGTATACTCATCATATTGTAGGGTTTGTATTGTTTGGAGGGGAGGGGGGGCTATGTCCCCCTGAAATTTGAATTTACTAGTGGATTGGTAAAACGATTTTATTTGGAAATAAATTAAGAAATCTAGTAAACTGTATTCACATTGTAAATTGATGTATCCGTTGCTTCAAGATTAATAATATCTAATGTATTATCCATAGTATGTTAAATCATTATGAAAATTTAATTGTAAGGTATGACCATTATATACAAAATCTCAAGGACGAATAAAAAATCACGTCTTTTATTTGTAACCAATCACCAGTCAAGTTATCGTATATTGAGCAACCTCCAATGTCTCTGATTGGACCCCTAAAAAACAGATTTTGGCTCAAAAACAGTCTGGTTAAAAAACTTGGCATTGAAACAAACTTGTGTGTGGAATCCCCGCTCATGCTGCTCGCTTTTTTGCAATGTTTGGGAACCGGAGGGGAATCCCCGCTCGTTTGGAAAGGTACCAAGGAAAGGCAAGCAAAACGTGTTTAATCACGTGTAGAGGTTTTGCATGCTTTTTGCAATGTGCACGTGAAACTGTGTGAGAGGATACTCACTCTCTTTGAAAAGGTGTAGAGCATCCATAGAAATGTTTTCCTAGGGCATCCATGGAAACGGTACTTAGCACTCTACTAGTACCATAGTTGTAACATGTCAACTCTCCTCGCTTGTCCTGTAATGTACTTTTTTTGGTTCGGTGTAATAGTATTCATCCTTGCTAATGTCTCCCAGTTTTGCTCTCGTTAAATTTGATGTATCTTTTCTAATTTGAACATAACTGTCTGCCAAAGTTACCTTTTTTCGGTTGTCTCTGGTTGTTTTTCTTTCAGATTTGTTTTCAGTCCACTGGTCGAATTTTCTAAAAATTATTCCATTGCTTTTTCTTGGAGAGTTTCCCAATTTTCTCTTTTAGTTCTTCAGCATCCTCTATTATAGTATATTCATCCGATTCTAACCATTTTTGTTGTAAATCTGTGAATTCAATTTAAATTCCTTCCACGTTTTTCTTTGTTTCATTTCGTAATATCTGACGGAAGTGGTTCTGAGATAACTCAAATTGGCAAAACAATTATCTCTTTTAATTTTTGAAAATCCCTCGCTTAATCCTTCGGCAAACCCTCAAAGGCTGTTTGTGCCTTGTGATTTAGGTAGAGTTGTATTATGGCTACCCAGTGCTCTTCTGGCCAACCGTTTCATTCCACCTTTTTCTCAAAATTCTAGATATATAAATATAAACCACCGTTTTCCTTCATTGGCTGAAGGTCTACAGTACGTATTAAACGTCTTGTAGACGACTGTTGAGGTGCTTGGGAACTTTTTTCCTTAAGTCTCATAATTAGCTCATCTTTCCGCTCCCTTTCTTTCCTATTTGCCTCTTCCTTTCGTTCCCTAGGTAATCTGTCTTGTCTTATCACTATCTGTTCTTCTCCATTTCAATTCTGTCTGTCTCTTCTTTATAGGTTAAGCAATTCATAAATTGCATAAAAATCCACGTTTAAAGATTCTCGCAACCCCCCACCTCGATTCTGAGCTAATACTAGCTCGGCTATTTGGTTTTTTTTTCATTCTCATAAATCTCTTCGATCTAAGAATCCTGGCGTTGTAGGTTTCTTTAACTAGTTGATGACCTATACTTATTAGGCTTATCACCCTCATTTCGTCTAGCATCTGATGGGTGGTTTGCCACGATTTTTTCTTATTTATCTCTATTTCTTTTTCTCTATTTGGATCTCCATAAACTCAGACCTCTATATTAGGTACCCAAGCTAATTACTGGGTTTGCTGTTTCGCGATTTCACCCTTTCTAATTTCCAATCTCTCTCCTTATTTGGGTTTTTCGTTTCTGGTTACAACTCTTTTTGACTTTGGGATTTAGCTTGGCCTCCCCTCCTTGTTTTTATTATAGATCTAGCTTTCCTTGAACTCGATGGGAATTCATCCCCAGTGTATGAATCTGTCTTTTTTTCAGATTCGCATCTGGTTTCGTCAACAGGGCACGCTTTCTCTACTTTTTTTGATGTTTTTTTTTTGAAAAATATAAATCTAGGTTTCATTTATTCTTTGCTGCTATCGAAGGAAATTCCTGGTGAAACTATGTTAAATCTGTAATCATCCGTGTTTAGTCTCGCTTCTCCTAAGAGAGTTAGAACGTGTAATTCTTGTAGGTACGTCCAATATAAATCTCGAATTTTCATAATATTAAAAATTTCCGGGAATATTTGCACTGAAGTATCGAGTCCTTATATAATTCGCTTCAAAATGGGAGAAAAAAGAGCTCCCGGGGAGAATAAAAAGATTACAATTATTGGGACGTAACGAAAATCTTTTTCCTTGATAAGCACGACTATTAACTGTCCAGGGCAAAACCTTTATGTTTTGTCTATTCACTATTTCGCCGAATATCTCAATTCTTCATCCTAGAATAGTAGATTTTCACTAAAACTGCTAATTTTTTTTACCTCCTAACCGGCCGGTTACTTCTTAGTGCAACTTCTAAGCCTCTAGACTCCTCTATTCTGGCTACGCCAATGAATGAAAACGAGTACGATGATACAGGCAAATCGTAGTATGTGGGGCTTTCTGAGTCTACTGAGTCACCTTCTCTGGGTCTACTGAGTCACCTTCTCAGTAGAGGCCCCCAGGCCACTCAGCGCGTCCCCAGGTTGCGGATAGGGGAACGTCCTGTAGATATGCAGGGCACCTGCCGGTAGGGAGTTGTTGACCAAGGGGTGACCCGGTCTCTTGGGGTCTTGAAATATAGCTAGAGCCCGCACGTCTGAGGGCCATAAATTCAGGTGGAGGAGGTGGAAGGCCCCTCTGATGTGTACTGGGCAGGGCCCATCGGCGTATGGATACGTCCCGCCAGTCACAAACCTTGTCGCAGCAATGGAAAAATTTCAGGTGATGCCGGACGCCAGAAGGGCGCATTATCAGTAGTAGACATAGCCGGCCCCTGCTAGGGATGGAGAGGAGTGGTCTAACGCCGTACTGAATTTAGCCAAGAAACCTTCTTTCTTATTAAAAATTATGAAGTACAAACAATCAAGAACGAGAACCAATGCTACCGCGTCCGGGGCAACCAACGAAGTTATCGTGTCCAGGCCGACCGACGATCTGACGACTGAGAATCTCGCGAATGAGGACCCTCTAACAACATTGACAAATCCAACCCCGGAGGCTATGCTTTCCTTTAGGACGCTTACTAAACAAGGAAAAATAGATCTTGTCCTAAATGAACTAAACCGATATAAGTGGGATATTGTGGGGCTTTAAGAAACACACCTCCTTACCACTGGCAAAGAAACGATCGGCAACACTAGTCTAATAGTGTCTGGGAGAACCGATGGCGTCCATCGCCAAGTTTTTGACTTTTTTATGTCGAGTAAGGCACGAAAATCCCTGATTTCAGTGACGCCTGTGTCAGGACGGTTGATTATGATACGAATGAAAGGATCGCCGATCAACATCACGATCACACAATCTACACTCCTGACTACAGCAAACCAGATGAAGAGTCTGACAATTTCTACCTTCAAATGCAAAGCCTAATTGACGCAGTTCCCAAAAAACACCTTCTTGTTGTCATTTGCGACTTCAATACTATTGTTGGTAATACTTCTGCTGGAAACGAAGATTTTATGGATAAATTTGGCCTTGGGCGACTTACCAAGAGGGGAGAACGCCTCATTGAATTTTGCAGAGACAGTTATCTAGCCATTACCAATACTCTCTTTAAACACAGAGAACATCTTAAGGCGACATGGACCTCTCCGGATGGAAAAACCCGTAATCTTATTGAATACGTGCTCGTCTCTAGGGTGGTGGAAATCGTTTGTGCTAGATGCTGTCACCCTCGCAGGTGGCGATTTCGACAGTGACCATTCCCTAGTCATGTCTGCACTAAAGATACGCCTGAAATCTTCCGCAAAGCTGAATAAGAGACCCGCTCGTTTCAACACACATCTTCTCAAATACCATCCAACCCGCGAGACCTACATCAATGAACTGTCTACCTAAATATCGGACCTTCTTTCTAATTTTAATATAACTCTATCTGAAGAGGATACCGATAAACTGATCACAGACTCCTCTAAGATCATCAGCGAAGTAGCGATGTCCACCCTAGGAACCAAAAAGGGTGATAACAGGCCTTGGATAACCAATGAAATTACTTTATTGTGTGCTGAGAAACAAAAACTTAATAACAGGTAAGACAGAGAGAGCAGGAACAGATATAAGCAGTTGAAGCGTGCTGTAGAAAAAGCCACCCGTAGAGCCCATCACACATGCATTAAAGACAAATGCGGACAGTGTGAGTCTGATTTTAAGGAAGCCGACTCACTCTTCATGTATAAGAGAGCTCGTGAGCTAACAAGCAAGAAAAGTCTCAGTTCTTGTGCACTGCTAGATAAAAACGGCTACCAGATACAAAGCACAGAAGGTATCCGATCGAGATGGATGGAGCATTTCAAAGAAACGCTTAATCCTGATATCCTTCCAAAACCTGCTGTCCTGGACCTGTTTCCCGTTACTGTCTCAAACCCCAGCCCACCTACTCTCCGTTCTGAGTTCGAAGACGCCATCCAAGCGCTGAAGACTAACAAGGCCCTTGGCCCGGATGGAATACAGGCAGAACTGCTGAAAGTCCGGTGTGACCCACTTATAGATCTTTTCCACAAGATTATATCCGCTGCCTGGCAAGAAGGCCATTTCCAAACATCTTGGTGCGAAGCCACAATCGTTCCACTACAAAAAAAGGGGTTAAAGGCGATATGTGATAATTACCGTCCGATTAGCTTAACAAGTAAACTGCCAAGATCTTTACCCAAATTATACTCCAACAGATCAGAGCCGTGTCGCCCTTAGTCATCCAAGAATACCAAGCCGGTTTATGCCCTGGGAGATCGACCGTTGACCAAATTTTCACTGTTCGCCAAATTTTAGAGAAATATCTAGAATTTGGTCATGACCTGTATCAGCTCTTCATCGACTTTAGGCAAGCATTTGACCTTATTTGGAGAAATGGCCTATGGCATATCCTCCTCCATTACGGAATCCAACGAAACCCAGTAGGTCTTTTTAAAAATTAATTAAAAAAACTTTTTCCACAAAATGAGTTTTTCAAAGAAAAGTAAAGAGATCCATTAAACAAAACGAGCAAAAATCAAATCAAATAATCTACCAAGCGTGAAATTACCACAAATCAGCATCGATAAATAAATGAAACCCAAAACGAAAACAGAAATTACAATAAATAACCGAGTAAAACTTAAAACCAGCAGAAATTAACATAAGTTGGCCTCAAAACCCCTATACCTTCCCAAGGACAGAACATAATTTGCACTTTACTGAAAAAATATAATGTTTCACTTTTATAACTTTAATAAATCAAATAATATTAACATTTTGATTACTAAATATCATTATAGGTATATTAAACTGACAATGCACATTCATTTGTATTTTTCAGTGGGTGTTAGTTGCCTTCATATCAATTTTGTCTGTTAAAAACGGCATTAGGCATTTGAATCAAAGGCAGCACAATAGCGCTGCCAAAAAAAGAATGATGTCAGAGCAATGTAATATTTATTTTTTGTTTCCATTAACGGGCACTTCCTATCAAAGGAGTTGTCGTAGAAACTTCGAAAAGGGCTCATTCGATTGGAGATTGGAGTGGCTAGTGCCCTTTTTAATAGTCGTAAGTGATTGGGGGGCAACTAGCCCCCCTCCCCACGCCTATCATTCCCCAAAACACCTCCCAACAAAATTTTGAGATAGCCATTTTGTTCAGCGTAGTTGATTTCAAGATAGAAAATATGTTTTTGAGGAGGGCACTCACCCCCAACCCTCGGGGCAAGGGTTTTAAGTTATGCCCTGAGGACATATAAGAACGATGTTGGCACAATGTATTATTTATTATTTTTTTCCTTAAGAGCAGGGCACTTAGCATCGAAGAAGTTGTCGTGGAAACTTCGAAAAGGGCTCATTCAATTAGAAATTTGAGTGGCTTGTGCCATATTTAATAGTCGAAAGTGATTGGAAGGCAACTAACATCCCTTCCACGCCCACCATTTCCCGAAACACATCCAATCAAAATTTTAGATAGCCATTTTGTTCAGCGTAGTTGGTTTCCAGATAGAAATTATGTTTTTGAGGAGGACACTCCCCCACAGCCTTCAGGGCAAGGGTTGTAAGTTATGTCCTGGGGCATATAAGGTTTTTATAGAAGGCGTTGTTGTAGAAAATTCAAAAAAGGCTCATTCGATTTGAAATTCAAAGAGCTAGTGCCTTTTTTAATAGTCAAAAGTCATTGGAGGGAAACTAGCCCCCCCCCCCTGCCCGTCATTCCCCCAAACACATCCCATAAAAATTTTGATTGGTAAGCCATTTTGTTCAGCGTAGTTGATTTCCAGATAGAAAATATTTTTTTGAGGAGGACACTCCCCCACAACCCTCGGGCCAGGGGTTTTAAGTTATGCGCTGGGGGCATACAAAGAGAGCGTTCGCAAAATGTATCATTTATTTTTTTTCCATTAGACCAGTACATTTTATATCAAAGCAGTTGTCGTAGAAACTTCGGTAAGGGCCCATTCAAATAGAAACTGGAGTGGCTTGTGCCCTTTTTAATAATTGAAAATAATTGGAAGGCAACTAACACCCGAATCACATCTAATTTCCCGAATCACATCCAATAAAAATTTTGAGATAGCCATTTCGTTCAGCGTAGTTGATTTTCAGAGAGAAATTATGCTTTTGAGGACGACACTCCCCCACAGCCTTCAGGGCAAGGGTTGTAAGTTATGCCTTGGGGGCATATAAGGTTTTTATAGAAGGCTTTGTCGCAGAAACTTCAAAAAAGCCTCATTCGATTGGAAATTCAAAGGACTAATGCCTCCTTTAATAGTCGAAAGTGATTGGAGGGCAACTAACCCCCCTCCCATGCCTACCACTCCTCCATACAAATCCAATCAAAATTTTGATATAGCCATTTTATTCAACGTAGTTTTAAGTTCTGTAAATTGGGCCTTTGAGGATGACAATCCCCTCACAGCCCTCAGGTTAAGGGTTGTGATTACGCCCTGGGGGCATATAAGGTTTCTTATAGAAAGCGTTGTCGTAGCAACTTCAAAAAGGGCTCATTCGATTAGAAATTGAAATGGCTAGTGCCCTTTTTAATAGTCGAGAGTAATTGGAAGGCAACTAACACCCCCTCCATGCCAAGCATTTCCCGAAACACATCCAATAAAAATTTTGAGATTGCCATTTTGCTCAGAATTGTTGCTTACCAGATATAAATTATTTTTTTGAGGTTGACACTCCCCCCCCAGCCAGCAGGGCAAGGGTTGTAAGTTTTTCCCGGAGGGGCACATAAGGTTTTTATAGAACGCTTTGTCGTAGAAACTTCAAAAAGACTCATTCGATTGGAAATTCAAAGGGCTAGTGGCCGTTTTAATAGTCGAAAGTGATTCTCACGCCCACCTTTTCCACAAACACATCCAATCTAAATTCTAAGACAGCCATTTTGTTCAACGGAGTTGAAAGCTATGGATGTTAGGTCTTTGAGGATGACAAACCCCCATAGCCCTCAGGGCAAGGGTTGTAAGTTTTTCCCTGAGGGGCATATAAGGTTTTTATAGAACGCGTTGTAGTAGAAACTTCAAAAAGGCTTATTCGATTGGAAATTGAAATGGCTAGTACCGTTTTTAATATTCGAAAGTGATTCGAAGGCAACTAACACCCCTTCTACGCCCACTATTTTCCCAAACACATCCAATCAAAATTTCGAGATAGCCTTTTTATTCCGCGTAGTTTAAAGTTCAGGAAATTATACCTTTGAGCAGGGAACTTCCCCCATAGTCTTCAGGGCAAGGGTTATAAGTTATGCCGTGGGGGCATATAAATTCTTATTGAAATCTTTGTCGTAGAAACTTGAAAAAGGGCTCATTCGATTGAAAATTCAAAGATCTAGTGCCCTTTTTAATAGTCGAAAGTGATTTGAGGGCAACTAACCCCCCCCCTCGCGCTCATCTTTTCCCCAAACACATTCAATCAAATTTTAAGATTGCCATTTTGTTCAACATAGTAGAAAGTTCTGGAAATTAAGTCTCTGAGGATGACAACCCCCACAGCCCTCAGGGCAAGGGTTGTGAGATATGCCCTTGGGGCATATAAGGTTCTTGTAGAATGCATTGTCGTAGAAACTTCAAAAAGGGCTCATTCGAATGGAAATTGAAATGTCTAGTGCCCTTTTTAATAGTCGAAAGTGATTGGAAGGCAATTAACACCCCTTCCACACCCACCGTTTCCCCAAAAACATCCAATCAATATTTTTAGATAGCCATTTTTTTCCACGCAGTTTAAAGTTTAGGAAATTATACCTTTGATTAGAACACTCCCCCCCATAGTCTTCAGGGCAATGGTTTATAAGTTATTCCCTGGGGGCATATACGTTTTTATTGAAATCTTTGTCATAGAAACTTGAAAAAGGGCTCATTCGATTGGAAATTTAAAGGGCTAGTGCATTTTTTAATAGTCGATCACTTTCGAATATTAAAAGGCACTAGCCCTTTGAATTTTCAATCAAATGAGCCTTTTTTGACAACGCTTTCTATAAAAACCTTATATGCCCCCAGGGAAAAATTAATAACCCTTGTCCGGAGGGCTTTGGGGGAGTGTCCTCCTTAAAAATATAATTTCTATCTGGAAATCAACTAGGCTGAACAAAATGGTTATCTAAAAAATTTTATTGGATGTGCTTGAGGAAAAGGTGGGCTTAAGAGGGGGGTTAGTTGCCCTCAATTCACTCTTGACTATTAAAAATGGCACTAGACCTTTGAATTTTCAATCGAATTAGCCCTTTTTAATTAACCCCTAACTACTAATTCTGATTATGGTGTGAAGTTGGTCCGTGTAAACAATTGTTTGTATTTCAGCCAGAATTATGATTTTTTCCTGTTTTTCCCAAAGATGGGGACGATCAAGGATATGTTTATTTCTTGAACGATGTAACTGCAGAAATAAATATTAAAAGTCTGAGTGTCAAATGTCTGTTAAATTTTAAACTGTTAAATGGTAAAATGTCTATCTAACTTTGACATTAGGATACTCTGGATACCAAATGATGCTATTTCAAACAAACTCTATGCTTCATTTTTTGTAGGTCAAAAAACGCCTTGCACGCATTCCTGGAACACAAACATTTTTTAAGTACTTTAAAGTAAATCCTGAAAAAGTTATTTCAATAAATATACAATAGTTTAAACAAAATTAGAAATAGATGCTTTAAAACTTAGCATCACAGAGTTGATATGGAATTTGGACGAATCGAGTTTTTTCATGTAATTTTTGGTAATCTTACCGACATTATGAGTTTAGCTAACATAAAGTCTTCGGTTTTTGCCCAAGAACGAACAATAGCTGGATTAAGTATTGAGAACACACTCTTCACCTCATACTCATATTAAAAAAAAAATTGCATTAAATCACCGCGATGATCAACTTGAATTTGGAAACCTTAACAACACCTATCAGACGAGCAGAAGGTATAGCTCTTTTTTTTTTCATTGAGGTATTTTTTATCAAACTGTATATAGCACATCAGTCAGAAGCTGGAATTGTCGTCCGTGTCATACTACCAGAGAGCTTTAGTTGACATTGATGTACAAATATGAAGACCTGTAAGACATTATTCTAATTTTCTAAGACATTGGGAAAGATACTTGAAAAGCTCTAAGGAACCAACGCTAGCCATTTTTTCAAGGCAAAAGTTACAAAAATATAATAAGCTTAACCTTCAAAATATAAACATTAATCGTATAACAACCAACATCTAGTTGTAAGGTATATAAAAAATTTCTTTTCGTTTTTTTCATCATAATAAATAGCAAGCATCAAACAGAAAGCATTATTTTGCGGATAACTAATATACTTGTTGAAACTATCATAATTTCCTAGGCAATAAAGTGCACCCTCTTCTTCTACTTTACCTTCAATTTTCCTTCTAACATCTAAGAAAAAATAATGCTTCGCTGCAGATAATATAGAGACTTGGCACTAATTATGGTTTCCTACTAAATTACCTGTAAAAGCTACCTTTTGTTGAAGAAGTAAAGAGCGAAATTTAAACTTGCAACGCAAATTAACTGTTCTCTAGGTAGGGCAACAGGTTGTAACTCCTAAAAGCTTTCTTGCATATTGGAAACATAAGACATTGCATTGTTGTTCTAACTTGTGTTGGTTCCTATCATTCTTCGTTTGGAATATAGTCGTTTTGTCATTAAAGTACCATCACCTTCTTCAACTATTTTTTTTTAATTGACGAAAGTTTGAGGTAATTGTCGCTCACTTTCGAACAAAAACTAAAGGAGTCTTATTCTGGTCCAACCCTACTTTGACAGCGCTTCACCTTTTTTCTCAAAATTGCACAGATTAAGTCTCTGCTATAAGAACTAAAGTATAAAACTTATGGCAATAACCGAGGCTTTTTCTCAACCGATACAAATGTTTCTCACCGAACTTTTTTTTCCTAGTCCAAATTTTAAATTTCCTTGAACAATTTTTGTTGAAACTTGTGAGAGGGAGAAAATGGTGTCCAATATGCAGTTTTGTTTTTATTTTCTTACTTTTAGCATTTTGTGTTTGTGTCCTCTAACAGCTTGCTTTTTCTGTTTATTTTTTAACTAACATTAAATTATATACCTTCCAGTTGAGTTCTTTGGGAAAAATATGGCAATGAAAAGTTTTAGAAGTAACTATTTAGAAATATGAGCTCAAATAAAAAAAAAATTAACATCCTAATCAGACCACGGTAAGTACAAGTTCCCTAAAAGGTATTCAATGTTCATTAAAATTGGTGTTGAGGGGTTTTTGAAGTAACCAATTACAAATATAGAGCTTACATTCTAACTATAGCATACTAAAACACAAATCGGTATGCAGCCAACATTTTTCACAGTAGCTTCCAATTCCTACCACACTCTCTAACGAAGGACTTCTTAGCCTATTACAAGATGAATATTGAAGTCCCACGTGGAAATACCAATCGGATTCATTTGGGGAATGGAAATTTCAATCGGATGCATTTGGGGAAAATAGGACGTGGGGTGATAGTTGCCCTCCGATCCCTTTTGAATCTCAAAAAGGGAACTAGAGCTTTCAGTTTTCAATCAAATGAGCCTCCTCCTAGGTTCTTATGAGCACCCCTTCCCTAAATCCTTATATGCCCTCGGGGCATAACGTACAACCCTTGCCCCCGAGCTCTGAGGTTTTGTGTCAATCCAGGAGGCATTTGATCTTTGGACTATTTTAAACAAAATTAATGTCTTAAAACTTCGATCGGATACATTTGGGGGAAAAGGAACGTCGGGGTTGGGGGGGGGGAAGTTGCCCTCTGGTCACTTTCGACTCTTGAAAAGGAACTAGGATTTCCAGTTTTCAATCAAATGAGTCTATTATAAAGTTTACATTACCACCTATTCCATAAAAACCTTATGTGCCCCCGGGGTATAGCTTACAATCCTTACCCCAAGGATCTAGGTGGTTGTGTCAAACCTGGAGGCATTGTTGTATAACCTTCATCTTTTTTAACATAATAGCTATCTCGAAATTTCGATCGGATCCATTTGGGGGAAAAGGGCCAGGGGGGGGGGATAGTTGCTCTCCCATCACATGTGACTCTTAAAAAGGAAACTTGAACATTCAATTTCTAATCAAATGAGCCTCCTCCAAAATTTATACGACCATGCCTTCCATAAAGACCTTATATGTTCTCAGGTATAACTTACAGCACTTGCCCCTGGGCTCTGGGGGGTTATGTCGACCCTAGTTTTTGCTATCTGATCTTCGGATTATTTTGAACAAAATGGTTATCTCGAAATTTTTATTGGATGCATTCGAGAAAAGAGGGTACGGCGGGGCTATTTACCCTTCGAACTTCCGATTTCTAATCGAATGAGCTCCCTCCGAAGTTTATACATCCCCCCCTTCCATATGAAGTGCCTTCCATATGAAGTGAAAAAAATTAATAATAAAACATTGTTGCCTTATGAACTTTACTATAGGCAATGCTAAAGCGTTGCCTCTGATTAGTTTTCTTCTCGGACCTGTTGTGATTCTCGCTATTGCTTCTATTTTAATTGCAGATTTCATTTGCGATCCTACATATTCGTTGTTATGTTGGTTGTCACATGTCTTCTAGCCGCAAATCTCGTTTGTGTTTCATTTTCGTGCAACATGACCTCCGAGTGTTGTTCATTTTTTTTAATTTAGCTGTTCGGATTCATTCAAAGTCATTCGTAATATCGTATGAGGTCATAAATACAGAAAAAACTTCTTTCCTAGATTTTTATAAGCCGTCATATTTTTGTTTTTGCGTTGTCATAAAATTCAGCAACAACTAGAAATGTTCCAATGGTTAAGCCCTCTGAAATCTCTCGAATACGCATTGGTATATTTATCGTCTTATTCTTTAGTTTCAAGTCATAGGGTGTCGTTAAACTAACACGCTCCTTCATTCCATTGTAATTCTGCTTTTTCTTCGAATCACAAATTTCACTGTACAGCATTTTTGTCCGCAATTCTATGTGAGTTTTGCTGTTTCTTGTTCCATGCCTTTTAGTTTGGCTATTCACAGTTGTTTGTAATTACACATCTTATGTAATTTTGCCCGTATATTAGACACTCTGGCATAATTATCGTTTTATTCTTTAGTTTCAAATCATAGGATGGCAAATCAGCAGTTTTAGATGAATAAAGAAAGTATCGTAAATTCAATTCCTCCTTGCTGTTTACCCTTTACAGGCACTAAAATAAAGCGTTCCGTATTCAATTGTAATTTTTCGAAATACCTAAGTCACGTTACAGCATAATTATTGTGTTATTCTTTAGTTCTAGTCATATTTTCGTTTAAAATTTAAAGGTATTTGTTGTTTCTTCTTGTTCCATGCCTTTTTCTTTAGCTGCTCTGAGTCATTTATCATCTTGTGTAATTTTGTACGCATCATACATACTAAATATCAATTCCTCGTTCCTGTTTATCAGTTAAATAAAAAAACTAGTTTTTTTAACTGAAAGGAGCAACATTAAAACTAAAAACGAACAGAAATTATTCCGTATTGGAAGGGGCTGTCCCCTCCGCAACGCCTCGCTCTTTACGCTAAAGTCTTTCATTCTTTTAAAAAAAGTGTTGCGAGAAAGAGTCTAACTTTAGCGTAAAGAGCGAGGTGTTGAGGAGGGGACAGCCCAATTAATACACGGAATAATTTACTCCTTACTTTTAGTTAAAAAAATTAGTTTTTTTATTTAATTTTTAACGTTTTTGATTTAATGCAGGTTTTGATTTTGGCTCACAGTACATGAATGATTAAAACAAAATTTGCATATTAATTTTACTTTTATTTGGTTAAATGGCTTTCTCGAAACTTATTTAATTTTATTTACGAACGTTTTTATTAGTAATAAATAAACGTAACTTACCAATTAACTTACGTAACGAACTTCTATATTCATATATTTTTAATACGTATACTAGGAGGTTCGCCCCTTATTCAATACCTCGCTCTTTAAGCTAAAGTTCGAATATTATCCCCATCATAGGCAGCACAATAGGCCTGCCTAAGTAAAGAACGATGTGGGCACAATGTATTATTTTGTTTTCGTGGTCTTAGACCAGATCGCTTCGTATCGAAGGAGTTGTCGTAGACATTTCGAAAAGGGGCTCATTCGATTGGAAATTGGAGTGGTTAGTGCCCTTTTTAATAGTCGAAAGTGATTGGAGGGCAACTAGCCCCCCCACGCCCATTATTCCCCCAAACACATCGAATCAAAATTTTGAGACAGCCATTTTGTTCAGCGTAGTTTATTTCCGGATAGAAAATATGTTTTTGAGGAGGACACTCCCCCACAACCCTCAGGGCAAGAGTTTTAAGTTATGCACTGGGGACATATAAGAACGATGTTGGCATAATGTAGGCTATTATTTTTTTCCTTTAGAGCAGGGCACTTCGTATCGAAGAAGTTGTCGTAAAAACTTCGAAAAGGGCTCATTCACATGGATATTGGAGTGGCTTATGCCCTTTTTAATAGTCGAAAGTGATTGGAAGGCAACTAACAACCCTGCCACGCCCACCATTTCCCGAAACACATCCAATCAAAATTTTGAGATAGCCATTTTGTCCAGTGTAGTTGATTTCAAGATATAAATTATGTTTTTGAGGAGGACACTCCGCCACAGCCTTCAGGGCAAGGATTGTAGCCCTGGGAGCATATAAGGTTTTATAGAAGGAGTTGTCGTAGAAACGTCAAAAAGGCTCATCGATTGGAAATTCAAATGGCTAGTGCTCTTTTTAACAGTCGAAAGTGATTGGAGGGCAACTAACCCCCTCTCACGCCCACCTTTTCCCCAGACACATCCAATCAAAATTTCGAAATAGCCATTTTGTTCAGTGTAGTTTTTAGTTCTGGAAATTAGGTCTTTGAGGATGACAACCCCCCAAAGCCCTCGGGGCTAGGGTTGTAAGTTTTGCCCTGGGGCATACTAGGTTTTATTGAAATCTTTGTCGTAGAAACTTGAAAAAGGGCTCATTCGATTGGAAATTGAAAGGACTTGTGCCCTTTATAATAGTCAAAAGTGATTTGAGGGCAACCAACCCCCCTCTTACGCCCACCTTTTCCCCAAATACATAAATCAAAATTTTTAGACAGCCATTTTATTCAATGTAGTTGAAAGTTTTGGAAATTAGGCCCTTAAGGATGACAACCTCTCCCCCCAGACCTCAGGGCATGGGTTGTAAGGTATGCCCTGGGGCATATAAGCTTTTTATTGAAAGCGTTGTCGTAGAAACTTCAAAAGGGTTCATTCAATTGGAAATTGAAAGGGCTAGTGCCTTTTTTAATAGTTGAATGTCATTGTAGAGCGACTATCACCCCTCTCAGGTCCGCCATTTTACCAAACACATCCAACTAAAATTTTGAGATATCTATTTTGTTCAACGTAGTTGAAAGTTCTGGAAATTAGGTCTTTTAGGATGATAACCCCCCTCACTGCCCTCAGTGCAAGGGTTGTAAGTTAAGCCCAGGGGCATATAAGGTTTATATAGTAAGTTGTTGTAGAAATTTCAAAAAGGGCTCATTTGATTGGAAATTGAAATTGCCTTTTTTAGTAGTCGAAAGTGAGTGGAGAGTAATTAACCCCCCTTTCACGCCCACCATTTCCCCAAAAACATTCAATAAAAATTTATAGATCCACATCCAATCAAAATTTTGAGAAAGACATTTTGCTCAACGTTGTTGAAAGTTATGGAAATTATGTATTTAAGGACGACAAGCCCCCCAGAGCCCCCAGGGCAAAGGTTGTAAGTTATGCCCTGGAGGCATATATGGTTTTTATAGATAGAGATGTTGTAAAAACTTCAAAAGGGTCTCATTCAATTGGAAATTGAGAGGGATAGTGCCCTTTTTAATAATCGAAAATGATTGGAGGGTAACCAACCCCCCTCTCAAGCCCACCATTCCCCCAAACACATCCAATCAAAATTTTCAGATAACCATTTTGCTCAACGTAGTAGAAAGTTCTGGAAATTAGGTCTTTGAGGATGACAACACCCCAGCCCTCAGGGCGAGGGTTGCGAGTTATGCCCTGGGGGCCTATAAGGTTTTTATTGAAAGCGCTGTCGTAGAAACTTCAAAAGGGCTCATTTGGTTGGAAATTGAAAGGGCTAGTGCCTTTTTTAATAGTTGCAAGTGATTGGAGAGCGACTAATGCCCCTCTCACGCCCACCATTTCCCCAAACACATGCAATTCAAATTTTGAGATAGCCATTTTGTTTAACGTAGTTGAAAGTTCTGGAAATTAGGTCTTAGAGGAAGACAACCACCCTAACAGCCCATAGGGTAAGGGTTGTAATTTATGCCCTGGGGGCATATAAGGTGCTTTTAGAAAGCGAAAACTCAAAAAGGGCTCATTCGATAGGAAATCGGAAGGGCTAATGCCCTTTTTAATAGTCGAAAGTGACTGGAAGGCTTGACATTTTTATAGTAAAGATCGAAGTGGGTATAATGTATTATTTATTTTGTTGTTGTTGTTGTTTAGACCAGGGCACTTCGTATTGAAGGAGTTGTCGTAGGCACTTCGAAAAGGGCTCATTCGATTGAAAATAGAAAGGGGCTGATACCCTTTTTAATAGTCAAAAGTGATTGGAAGGCTAGTAATACCATCTTATTTTTACTTTTTAATGTTTTTACTTTTTACGAGCAGAAATTAACATAAGTTGGGCTCAAAACTCTAATGCCTTCCCAAGGCCAGAACATAATTTGCACTTTACTGAAAAAAATATGAAATGTTTTTACTTTTATAACTTTAATAAATCAAATAATATTAACATTGTGATTACTAAATATCAGTGTATGTACATTAAACTGACAATGCACATTCATTTGGATTTCATTCAGTAAAGTGCAAATTATGTTCTTGCTTTGGGAAGGGGCATTTATTGTAATTATTTATTATATTTATTTATTATATACAGAAATTATTTATTGTAATTTCTATTCGTTTTGTTTTTCATTTATTTATCGATGCTGATTTGTGGTAGTTTCACGCTTGTTTTTTTTTTTTTTTTTTTTTTTTTTTTTTTTTTTTTGCTCAATTTTGTTTAATGGAGTACTTTACTTTGCTTTGAAAAACTTATTTTGGGGAAAATTTTTTTTTTAATTAATTCTTTAAAAATGACCTCTTAATAACAAAGGCTGTTAATTAGAATAAATAGCTCTTATGAAAGTACTAAAAAATCTTTGGCTTAAAGAGCAAGGTATTGACTAGGGGGCGAACTTAATCATATACGTAATAATTTCTGTTCGCTTTAAATTTTGATGTTGCTCCTTACTTTCAGTTGAAAAACTTTTTTTTTATTTTATTTCTGATCGTTTTTTAAATAATGCTTGGGAGTCCAGCGCTCCCTTAATAGCAACGTCCCTTCCCCCATGAAAACTTCCTCCATGGAAAGATTCTCCCACATAAACCCCGACTCCCCCACTACCGGAAAAAATTCCCCCTGCAAACATCTGTATACTTCCCAATAACCAATACTATATGTAAACATTTGGTAAAGTTCATAACTTTCAGACCTTCCCCTGGGGACTGTGGGGGATTAAGTCATCTTAAAAGACATATGTATTAGATTTTCGACCATGCTGAACAAAATGGCTATCTCAAAATTTTGATTGGGTGACATTGGGAAAAAATGAACGTGGGAGGGAGCCCAATTGCCTTCAATTTTTTGGGGTCACTTAAAAGGGCACTAGAGGTTTTAATTTCAGTTCGAATGAGCCCTTCCATGATATTCTAGAACCAGTAGGTCGATACGATCACCCTTGAAAAAAAAAAAAAATCCACATTTTTGCAGATAAGAGCATGAAACTTCTAGAGTAGGGTTCTCTGATACGATGAATCTGATGATGTGATTTTAATTAAGGTTCTATTGCTTTTAGGGGATGTTTCCTCCTTTTTCCGAAAATCAGGCAAATTTTCTCAGGCGCGTAACTTTTGATGGGTATAGACTAAACTTGATGAAACTTATATATTTAAAATCAGCATTAAAATCCAATTCTTTTGATTTAGTTATTAGTATCAAAATTTCGTCTTTGAGAGTTTCGGTTACTGTTAATCGGGTCGCTCCTTACTTAAAGTTCGTTACCACGAACTGTTTGATCACAGACTCACACACAATAAACTAACATGTTCCTTGATTCCATCTTAATTTTGCTTTGTCTTCAAACCGCAAATTTCACTTAGAAACGAATAGAAATTAAACATTGAAGACAAGTTTATTTAAACGAATTTAAAGACCAACATTAAAACTTGAAATGAGAGAAATTTTTCTGAATATGAAGGAATCTGCCCCTCCCCTCAACCTCTATCTCTTTACGATAGATTTTGACTTTTTTTTCCAAATCTTGTAAGAATTACTATTCAAACACAAGGGCCATTTAATTGGAATAAGAAGTTTCTTGTAGCTCTACGAAACTTTAGTATATAGGGTAGGTTTTGAGGAGGGAACATCTTCCTCTCCATATGTGAAATAATTTCGGAATATATACGGAACAATTGCGTTTAAATGAGAATTGATGCGCATTTGCCCGACAAAACAAAACTATAAGCGTAATTGTTTTAAAAGGCAAAGGGTGAGTAACTCACTTTTAACTAACCCTTGACGAAATTTGTTGCCACATAATTGCCTTTCTGTAAAGTAATATAGAGATTTAGCGTAAAGAGCGGGGTGTTGAGGAGAGGGCTTCGTACCTCATATACGGAATAATGTCTCTCTATTTTTGGTTTTAATCTTCATCTTTACTTTTATTTGGGAAAACCTGTTTTTTTTGTTTTTTTTTACTTAATATTATTTAAATGGACAGAAACTACTAAGAATGAGAGATATGTAGCGTCAAACAAACATAAATTACAACGAGAGCGAAAACAAACTTAAAACAAAGAGAAATTATCAAGAAGTAGTGTGGTTTTTTGGACCCTCAAATCAACAAAGGCCGCTCATTTTTTCATTAATAAAATGAATACTTAATTTTATGGATAATTTTTTTTCATTAATGTTGAGAACAGACAAAACATTTTTCACCAAAGTTGGAGTTTCGTACACAGTCCTGCTTGGATGATTTGGCGTGGACTTGCCCATTAAGAAACAAAAGCCTAGAATATAACTAGGTCCAGCTATACAATCTTCTTTTATTAAAAAAAATCCTGATTCCCTGGGGAGAAAGAAGCTAAGAAGTCCAAAATATAATAAACAAAAATTCGATTATATACCATGGTTTCCAAATTAGAAAATAACTTATAGAAAGAAGGTTCATACATTCCATTTTGAGGTTCAAGCCGATAACTTAAAATAGCACGACTAAAAAAGGGGACTTGTTGCAGCGCGAAATCACCTCACATAGAAATGCCGGTGAAATCTCAACCGCCATTCTACGCTCTATAAAACTTCTTCTATAGCTAACTCCCATAATTTTTCTTTAATCGACATTGACTTTTTACATTCTCTCCCTATCCTAATCTGAGCCTTCCTGATTTTCTCGTGCTCCCTTGCAGGATGGTTCAATGAGTGCGGGTAACTTACCATGTACGCCACGCCCACTCTTTAGGCTGGTTAGTAAACCCATATTATGGGTATGGTCTATATCCATTTCGAGAACATTTGCAAGGCCTATGGCTATATGCCTCCTATTTGGAACAATATTTCTATCATTTGAAAAATCCTTCTAGTTCAGTTCAGTTCAGTTCAGTTCACAATTAAAGATTAAAAATGATTAAAAAAGATTAAAAAATTCTTATATGAAAGAAATGGTTTTCACTGCTATTAAAGTTCACAAGATAGCAGGAATCCAAATAACATTTTTAACTACGGGGTCAGTTGCAGCTCTAAACCCTCCAAAAACAGGACAATTACTATTGGTTTTAAGTTTGCTGAGCTGCAGCGTAATTACTTGGTTGTATTGACCTTTAATTACTTTTTTTTAAACTAATGTGACTGAAACCAATGTGACAAACCAAAGGACTGACAATATAAAATGAGTTAGAATTAAATAGTAGATTATAAGTCTAGAAATAAAGCTGATAGTATTATCATCAAAGCAGTTAGAAAGGAGATTATCAAGTAGCTTGTAAGCAAATATAAATTAGAGTCTTTCATGAATGTGATGAAGATCCAGTACAGCTGAATTGATACCGATTAAGAAAAGCGTCTTGTTATTAATAGAATTTGATACTGTATAATAGATTTTTAAAATTCCACATTAAACAAGTGGACAAAACTAAAATAAAGTTAACGAATGGTTTAAGAAATTAGTTGACTATGTTTCAGAAAAAGGATTATTTAAATCTTAGTTACTTCCAACCTAACCAATTTAAAAATTTTAACTATTAACGAGAAGGCAGAGAAAAGAACAGCAATAGTTTTGTCTAATAAATTGTTTCTCAGACCACGCTGCCTTGCCATTTCAGCTGAAACGAAATAAAAACGTGGAAAAACGAGTAAAACTTGCTATGAGAGTGAAAATAAAAGTCAAACACCTTCTTTTTTAAGTCCGAATATATCGCCTTCACTGAGTTCTCAGTAGGGGCCTCCTCCAGGCTACTCAGCGCGTCCTCAGGTGGCGGATAGGGGAACGCCCTGCAGATATGTAGCGTACCTCATGGGTAGTGAGGCGCGGACCAAAAGGGGACCCAGTCTCTGGGGGTCTTGAAACATAGATGGAGCACCCTCGTCTGGGGGCCTTAAATTCAGACAGAGGAGGAGGATGACCCCTCTAATGTGCACTGGGCAGGGCCCATTGGCGTATGGATACGTCCCATCAGTCACAAATCTTCCCCCAGCAATGGGTTAAATTGCAGGTGTTGCAGGACACCAAAAGGGCGCACTATCGGTAATAGATACAGTCGGCCCCTGCTAGGGACAGAGAGGAGTGGCTTACCGCGGCTGTCCCGAAGCCAGCCAAGAAACCCCTTCTTTAATTTTAATGATGAATATGAATAAGAGATCGAATATGAGAACCAGTGCTACCGCGTCTGGGGTAACCGATGATAATGCGTTAAGAGCTACCGCGTCCGGGGCAGCCGACGACTCGACGACCGTGAATCGCGCGAATATATCTACGTTGACAACTCGAACCCTTGAGGCTCTTATTTCTCCAAAAATAACTATGTCAATAAGTACCCTTAACACTAGAACCCTCGCTAAACATGGAAAAATAGACCTATTCCTAAGAGAGATAAGACGGTACAGCTGGGACGTTATCTGTCTCGCCGAAACCCATCTTCCAGTCACTGGTGAAGAGAATCATGGAGATGTTACCCTTCTACTTTCGGGACGTAATGATGGGAAACATCGACAAGGTGTAGGTTTCCTACTGTCTAAGTAGGATGATCCGTTCCTCACGGAACGGATCATCATGATCCGCCTGAAAGGTTCACCCACCAACCTCACAATTATCCAAGTATACGCTCCGGATTCCAGCAGAGACGACGAAGAGTCTGAAAACTAAAAACTACCCATCAAAAGTTACGCGCCTGAGAAAATTTGGCTCATTTTAGAAAAAAGGGTGAAAGACCCCCTAAAGATTATAGAACCTTGATGAAAATTACACCATCATATTCAGCGTATCAGAGAACCCTACTGTAGACGTTTCAAGCACCTATTTACAAAAATGTGGAATTTTGCATTTTTTGCCAAAAGAAAGATGATGGATGCGTGTTTATTTTTTATTTTTTATTTATTTTTTTTTCCCAGGGGTGATCGTATCGACCCAATGGTCCTAGAATATCGTGGAAGGGCTCATCGGAACTAAAATTAAAAGTTCTAGTACCCTTTTTAAGTGACCAAAAAAATGGAGGGCACCTAGGCCCCCTCCCACGCTCATTTTTTTCCCAAAGTCACCGATCAAAATTTTGAGACAGCCATTTGTTCAGCATGGTCAAAAATATGATAACTATGTCTTTTAGGATGACTTAATCCCCCGAAGTCCCCGGGGGGAGGCCTGAAAGTTATGAACTTTACCCAATGTTAACACATAGTATTCGTTATTGGGAAGTATACAGACGTTTTCAGGGGGGATTTTTTCTGGTCGGTGTGGGGGGGGGGGCGGGGGTTATATGGCAGGATCTTTCCATGAAGGAAGTTTTCATGGGAGAAGGGACATTGCTATGAAGGGGGTGAAGGATTTACCAGCATTATTTAAGAAAGATATCAGAAATTAAATAAAAAAAAACAAATTTTTTCAACTGAAAGTAAGCAGCAACATCAAAAATCAAAGTGAACAGAAAATATTACGTATATGATTGGGTTCACCCCCAAGTCAATACCTCGCTCTTTAAGCCAAATATTTTTTAGTACTTTTATAAAAGCTATTTATTCTAATTAACGGCCTTTGTGATAAAGGGGTCATTTTTTAAGAATTGGAACAAAGCTCAAACTTTCTCACAACTCTATTTTTTTTAAACAATAAAAAAACTTTAGCGTAAAGAGCGAGGCGTTGAGGAGGGGACAGCCCCTTTCATATACAGAATAATTTCTGTTCGTTTTGAATTTTAACGTCGTTCGTTACTTTCAGGTAGAAAACTTGTTTTTTTTTATTTAATCAAACAGTTCGTGGTAAAGAACTGTAAGTAAGGAGCGACCCGGCTCAATGGTAACCGAAACTCTAAAAAACGGAATTTTGGTACCAATAGATACATCAAAAGAATTAGATTTTAATTCTGATTTCAAATATATAAGCTTCATTAAGCTTAAACTTACCCATCAAAAGTTACGTGCCTGAGAAAATTTGGCTGATTTTCGCAAAAAAGGGAGAAGACCCCCTAAAAGTTATTGCACCTTAATGAACATCACACCATCATATTCAACATATCAGAAAACCCTACTGCAGAGGGTTCACGCTCCTATCTTCAAAAATGTGGAATTTTCCATTTTTTGCCAGAAGAAAGATCACGGATGCGTGTTAATTTGTTGTTGTTTTTTTTTTTTTTTTTTTCCCCAGGGGTTATCGTATCGACCCATTTGTCCTATAATATCGTGGGAGGGGTCATTGGAACGGAAATTAAAAGTTATATTTCCCTTTTTAATTGACCAAAAAAAATGGAGGGCAACTAGGCCCCCTCCCACTCTCATTTTTTTCCCAAAGTCACCCGATCAAAATTTTGAGATAGCCATTTTGTTCAGCATGGTCTAAAATATGATAAAAATGTCTTTTAGGATGACTTGATCCCCCGCAGTCCCCCGGGGGAGGGCTGAAAGTTATGAACTTTAATAAATGTTAAAAGATCGTTGGTGTTTGTGGGAAGGAGCCAGCCTGTTTCCGCGGCGTGGGGGGCGGGGAGGGGGGGGACGGAGCGGGGCGGGCGCTATATGGAAGGATCTTTCCATGAAGGAAGCTTTCCTGGGGGAAGGGACAGTGCTAGGAAGGGGGCGCCGGATTTCCCAGCATTATTAAAGAAAAAGATCAGGAATTAAATAAAAAAAAACAAGTTTTTCAACTGATCAACTGATTGTGATTAAGAGGTCATTTTTAAAGAACTGGAAAAAAATTCGAACTGTAGTTTAAAGAGCAGGGTATTGACTAGGGGGCGAACCCCCTAATATACGTGTTAAAATTTTATGAATATAGAAGCTCGTTACGTAAGTTAATTCTAAGTTACGTATATTTATTACTAATAAAAAAGTTCGTAAATAAAATTAAACAAGTTTCGAGAAAGACATTTAACCAAATATAATATGCAAAATTTGTTCTAATTATTCATGTACGGTGAGCCAAAATCAAAACCTGCATTAATTCAAAAACGTTCAAAAATTAAATAAAAAAAACAAGTTTTTTAAACTGAAAGTAAGGAGCGACATTAAAACTTAAAACGAACAGAAATTATTCCGTATATGAAGGGGCTGTCCCCTCCTCAACGCCTCGCTCTTTACGCTAATGTTTGACTTTCTCACAACTCTATTTTTCTAAACAATAAAAAAACTTTAGCGTAAAGAGCGAGGCGTTGAGGAGGGGACAGCCCCCTTCATATACGGAATAATTTCTGTTCGTTTTAAGTTTTAATGTCGCTCCTTACTTTCAGTTTAAAAAACTTGTTTTTTTTATTTAATCAAGGTAAAGACCCAATCCCAAAAGTTGAAAACTCCCGTGTCTACAGAATTCCTCAATGGTCAAATTATTCCTTAGATTTAATCGGAATCGCTATTGGCCCTGTATGAGCACAGTGACTGCAATCATTACTTGTGGGATGCACAAACTTTTAAATAAATTGAACTAAAAGGATTTTGAAACAAAAATTTTCCTTTAGAGCAGGGCACTTCATATCAAAGAAGTTGTCGTAGAAACTTCGAAAAGGGCTCATTAAATTGAAAGTTTTAGTGGCTTGTGCCCTTTTTAATAGTCGAAAGTGATTGGAAGGCAACTAACACCCCTTCCACGCCCACCATTTCCCGAAACACATTCAATCAAAATTTTAAGATAGCCATTTTGTTCAGCGTAGTTGATTTCCAAATATAAATTATGTTTTTGAGGAGGACACTACCCCACAGCCTTCAGGGCAAGGGTTGTGAGTTGTGCCCTGGGGGTAGTATAAGGTTTTTATAGAAGGCGTTGTCGTAGAAACTTCAGAAAGGGCTCATTCGATTGAAAATTTAAATGGCTAGTTCCTTTTATAATAGTCGAAAGTGATTCTAAGGCAACTGATACCCCTTCCACGCCCACCATTTCCCCAAACACATCCAATCAAAATTTTGATGTCGTCATTTTGTTCAACGTAGTTGAAAGTTCTGGAATTATATGTTTGAGCAGGACATTCCCCCCACAGTCTTCAGGGGCAAGGGTTATAAGTTATGCTCTGGGGGCATGTATGGTTCTTATGGAAGGAATGCTGATATAAACTTCAGATAGGGCTCATTTGATTGGAAATTGAAAGTTCTACTTCACTTTTTAAGCGTCAAAAAGTATTGGAGGGTAGCCAGCTTCCCCCCCCCCCCCAAACCTCTTTCTCCCAAATTTATTCAATAAAAATTTTATTTTATTAAAGATAGCGATTTTGTTAAAAATATCTCAAAGATCATAAAACAAAAATTCCGGTGTCGACACAACCCCCCAGGGCCCGGAGGCGGGCGTTGTAAGTTAGGCCCTGGGGGCATATATGGGTCTTATTGAAGGGATTCTTGTATAAACTTCATAGAGGACTCTTTTGATTGGAAATTGAAAGGTCTGGTTAATTTTTTAAGAGTCAAAAGAGATTAGAGTGCACCTAGCCCCCCCCTCCCCTTCCACGACCTTTTTTCCTCAAACCCATCCGATAGAAGCTTTGAGATAGCTTTTTTACAAATAGTTCAAAGACCATATAACGGAAATTCCGTGGTCGACATAGCCCCCCAGGACCCGAGGGCTTGTGTTGTAAGTTATGCCCTGGGGGAATATATGGTTCTTATTAAAGGGATGCTCGTAAAAACTTCAGAGATGGCTCATTTGATTGGAATTTCTAGTTCAGTTTTTTAGAGTCAAAAGAGATTGGAGAGCAACTAGCCCCCCCCCCACGCCCCTTTTTCTCCACATGCATCCAAAAAAAATTTTGAGATAGCCATTAAGTTAAAAATTGCTCAAAAGTCAGATAAAAAAATTCAGGTGTCGTCAAAACCCTCAGGGCCCGGGGGCAGGCGTTGTAAGTTATGCTCTAGGGCATAAATGGATCGTATGAAAGGGATGCTCGTATAAACTTCACAGAGCGCTCATTTGATTGGAGAATGAAAGTTCGAGCTCACTTTTAATAGTCAATAGATATCCGAGGGCAGCTAGACTCCCCCACACCTTATTTTCCAAATCCATCTGATGAAAATTTTCAGATAGATATTTTGTTAAGAATAGTTCAAACGTTGGATGAGAAAAAATCCAGTGTCAATACAACCCCCCAGGGCCCAGGGGAAGGCGTTCTAAGTTATGCCCCAAGGTCATATATGGTTCTTATGAAAGGGATGCTCGAATGAACTTCATAGAGGGCTCATTTGATTGGAAATTGAAAGTTCTAGTTCACTTTTTAAGAGTCAAGAGAGTTAAGGGCAACTAGCCCTCCCCCCCCCAACGCTCTTTTTCCCCCAAGCCTATTCGTTACAAATTTTAAGATAGCCAGTTTTTTGGAAATTGTTCAAAAATTAGATAACAAAAACTCCCCCCAGGACCCGGGCATAGGCGTTGTAAGTGTTGTCCTGGGGACGTATATGGTTCTTATGAAAGGCTCGTATAATCTTCAGAGGGGGCTCATTTGATTGGAAATTGAAAGTTTTAGTTCAATTTTTAAGAGTGAAAAGACATCCAAGGGCAACTAGCCTCCCCCCACACCCTTCTTTCCCCAAGCCCATCCGATAAAATTTTATAATAGCCATTTCATTAAAAATAGTTCAAAGGTCAGATAAGAACAATTCCTGTGCCGACGGAACCCGCCAGGGCCCAGAGGCAGGCGTTATGAGTAATGCTATAGGGGCATATATAGTTCTTATGGAAGGGATCCTCGTATAAACTTCGGAGAGGGCTCATTTGATTGGAAATTGAAAGTTCTTGTTAACTTTTTAAGAGTCAAAAGAGATCAGAGGGCAAGTTGCCCCCCCCCCCTCCTCCACGCCTCAATGCATCGGATAAAAATTTTGAGATAGACATTTTTTTCAAAATCGTTCAAAGTTCTGATAACAAAAAACTCCGGCATTGACACAGCCCCTCAGGGCCCGGGGGAGGCGTTGTAAGTTATGCCCTGGGGGTATATATGGTCGTTATGGAAGGGATGCTTGTATAAACTTCATAGAGGGCTAATTTGATTGGAAATTGAAAATTGTAATTCACCTTTTAAGAGTCAAAAGTGATTGGAGGGCAGCTAGCCTCCCCCCCCACACTCCATTTATTTTTTCCCCAGAGGCACTTCAAATAGAAGGGGTCGTCGTATAAACTTCAAAGGGGGCTCATTTGATTGAAAATCGAGAGTTCTAATGCCCTTTTAAGTTTCATTTATACTTCAATAGGAAAATATTTTTTTCGTATTAAGCTTGATTTTCATATTCAATCTAAGCATTACTCGCTTTAAGATCTATTTATTTATTTATATTATAACTTGTTGTATGTTTTTGCTATGATTGTTTATTTAATTTCTGTTTGTTTTGGGTTTCATTTATTCTTTAATAGTAATTTCTGGTCGTTTTTAGTTTCAATTTTAAAAGGTATTTGTATCTGCTGAGCTTAAATGGCCTTTACTTTTCTTTGAAAAACTTATTTTTCGGAACGTTTTTTTTTTAATTAATAAGTATGAAAAACCAGCGAGTGTTGCAGGGATAAGTATTACGAAAAAGCTTCCTTATTCTACTACAGTTCATGTGGAATGCCGGAAATTGTCAAATCATAACTCCAACTCTCTAGACACTTCTTGTTACTCCAGACACTTATAGTTAAGACCCTTCAAGCGAAAATTCGACCATTCATGATATAAATACAAAAATAATAAAATTTGAATACGATAGATGACTTACTACAATGAATGTAGGTTCTGACTTTCATCAGAGTAAAACAGCGGTTTTTCGGACGAACCCGTCTCGGTCAAGGCCAATTCACTTGCAATCGTTCAAAAGAAGTCTAGAATAACCCCATTTAGGCTGCGACCCACCAGCTGGGAACCTCTGATTTAGCTAAGGAAAAAGGAATGAACCATGTAACTATCTAAATTACAAGCACTAGTCATATCTCGCTATTGAAAAAGGAGAGACATTTAAGAAACTTACCAAAGTCATTTTGAACCTTTTCGAAGTTTTTGCAATTGGGTCTGTAACTGAGGTACATGATCCACCAAGAAAGGAAACTTTTTTTGGAGATCTATCCATCATATCGAAAAAAGATTTCATGCCAACAGCAGCACTGCACTAGAAATAAAAATAAATATTGCGGTTTAATTGTAAGTAAAAATTGAATTCTTCAGCGTATAGCTCTTCTGGGAATTAATTTTGATTAGCGTCGTTACGACTGTGGAAATGTCACGCATTTTTGTCACACAGTGTTTGTGCATTGTTATATTTTTTTATTAGGGACATTGCCTCTTAAATTTGCTGAAACTTACATGCTATAAAGTCTCTAGTCTAGGAACAACCAAAATAATATTGAATTTCTTATGAGAGTCGTATTGCGAAAACCAAAATTTTGCGAGCTCAGGATAATCTCTGCTTTAAAAAAGAGGTTCAGCGACATTTTTCTCATGAGACTAAAGAGATAAAAACCGAATATTTCAGTTTTTATCTTGATTTCAAAATAAGTGGGACACTACAATGTAGCGTAGTAGCAGCGGGAAGGCGTCATAACATCGAACCGTCAAGAGCACGATTCCGTCATAACATTGACAAAAAAAAACGTCAGAACCTCGAATCGTCATAACATCGAAAATTTTAAAGCTTTAGTTTTTCGGGATTAAGGGAGAAAAGGTACCTAGGTTAGTTTACATATTTAATATACCCCCACCCCCCCTGGTGTTTACCCCACCCCACCCCCCTGGTGTGCAAATATATAGCCGAAATTTGTTTCTAAACTATTATATACTTACTACTATTATATAAACTTATAAATCTTTTTAGATGTTATGACGATTCGAGGTTCTGACGGTTCAATGATATGACGTTTCGTGCTTGTGACGGTTCACCGAAATGGTGGCACCCCGTAGCAGCAAAAGTGGTGAGGGGTTTGGGTCTTCCAAGAAGGTGAAAAATGAGCTTTCACCAAAAATTATAATGGTCTTGTACCATTTTTTCGTTAGTCCATATTTGTCTTATTTATGTTTGTTGTGGACATTTTATTCTGTTGCAAGTTTTAAAAGAGTTCATATATGAAGCTATAAAATTGTTTGTGCTTTGGGAAACTATGTGAGATTTGAAAACGGTAATTTGAGTTCTTTTACTAAGCTAATATTTTAAATGTTTAGAAGTTAATGGAATATCAACTAGTCATATTTTTTTTTTTTTTTTTTTTGAATTGATTTTCACGACATACATCGATATTCAATTTTTTTGGAAATTAATTAGGTCTATCCCATTTTATCATTGTTATGAAACAAACACTTTCTTGGGGATAGTGACTGAGGCTCCGAGTACCCAACGAGCATCTTTGCTTCCACGTTTCACGAAGCCACAAATGTGGAATTCTCTTCCAGAGGGTATAAGTTTCGCAGAAAGTGTTAGCCACTTCAAGAGGAAGTTGAAACGGTACCTTCTGGGAAGCTGATAATTATTTATCTATAGATTTATTTATTTTCTTAGTTTTGCTATTTTTATTTTGTCATTTTTGATTTTCAAGCGAAGTCATTAATATACTGTAGATTTTAAAGATAAGACAATCATCATAAACATAACCCAATGGGTTTGCCTGGTGGATGTTGAAAGATGATATTACTGTTGTTTTGTTGACAAATCTGTGTTTATCTTTTACCTTTCTTTTGTCACCATGGGGGCTATGAATTAGAATGGTTTTCAGTATACAATTTTCTGCTTTTCTGACTTTCTAAAATGAAATATGGCTGCTTCTTCATCTTCCTTATTTTTTACTTCTTTTTCTTCTTCTTCTTCTTCTTCTGTATGGCATATAGCTAAGCAAATCAGTCTTGCTGAAAGTAATCTAAGTTTAGACCTTATTCAGATCCTTTGTATATCCAATAAATTCTTAAATTAAGCGAAAACGCATCGAAAACACAAGCGAAAAATCACCAACAATATAATTTCTATGTCTTTCCTGCAACTTCCATATTAAGCAATAAGGCAGTCCAGATAAGGAAAATATCTTCCTTCTTCAACCGTTTCGTGACATACCTTCACAATGACTTGGATAATATCCTCTAGTCCAAAACATTTAGACTCCTCTATAACATTCCCAGGTAATCTAGAATAATCTGCACGATTCAAGTTAGATAGCATCTTAACTTCATATTGCTATCCTCTTCCTCTAGTAGAACTGGCCTTGAGATTTTGATCACATTGAGAGAGAGAAGAAGAAAGAAAATGATGAAGTGGGTCAAATTCATCATAAAAAACCCACTAACAGAAGAAAGAAGAAAAAACCTTTTTAACACTGAATACTACCTAGAATGAGCTACTATAATCATTTTTCTTCATGTACTGGTGCTTTATTAGTTTAATAGATCTACATAATTACCCCAATGTAGTTATTTGGATTTTATTTAGGGAGAAGTCTTCAAAATTCCTACTCTATCAGCATCATCAAAGCCCTATTTAAGATCATTTAAATCCAACACCATTGATATTTGCAAGCTTCATGTTTCTAGCCTTCTGTATATGTTCTAATCTATGCATCCTAAGACATTTCTGAAAATGCTTCGTTTCTCCCAGAACCATATCTATACCATCGCAACCTTTGGACACAAACCCATAAATTTTTACTGTTAGCTATTTCAATTTTACCAGATTTAAAAGGAAAGCTCATTCCCACTCCAGTAATGAAAAATTGGCACTCGTGCTTTCTCTGAAACACGAGGTCACAAAAACAAAGAAGATCGATAAGATTCATGAAACCAAGTTTCAACAGAAACATTAATTTAAAAACTTAAGTTTAAACTCAAAGGCAGAATTTTTTCTAATGAGCTTAAATCTAATAACCGTTACTGTTTTGCGTTTGTTTAATATTCCGTAAAACTATGGGACAATGACAAAAGGCTTTTGTCTTTTCCTTAGAAACTTTGGGAGTTTGTAATTAAAGTTTTAGGTCCTAAATTGAAGTATTCTGACACTTTCCAAGTAATTAAAGAACTCTAAAGAAGCAAGAAAAAAGGCACCTAGTTTTCTCTCTAACTCAAAGGGAAAGCTAAAGAAAAATTTGGAAAGATGCCTAAAGAAGCAGCATTGGTAGTGCCAAAACGGCAATAATCGAACTTTAAACTTTGTCTTGTCTTTCTTTGTTTCTTTCCTTCCAACACAAAAGTTGTGATGTGAATAATATTAATTAGATTCAATAAATATGTTCAAATGTTTGGTGTCAATCAAGTTCTTTGAACTTCCTCTTACCTTTTTTTGGCTTTATATAAGCTAACTCAAAAGTTGCGATATAGAAAAACACTATAAATTAGACTAATTTATTCCAGCATTGGTTTTATATTGTGAACCTGTACTTGAATGTATTGTGAAGTTTCAAAGGAGCAGAGAAGATGTATCACAAACCTATTAGTAAGTTTCCTGTGTAACTTGGAAGGAATTTTTGATAAGAGAGTTACAAGTAGATGGTCAACCTTGAAATAATAATTTGGGAAATTTTTAACTAATGAAGTTCTCCAGCACCGATATCTTAGTGAGGGTCTTTTTAAGATTATATATAACTATATTAAGATATAAGATTCTGAAAAAATAGCTATCACAAGCCAAGATTGGCTGGAATCACGTCTCGATGTAGAAGAAAACTCATGCAAAATATATATATATATATATATATATATATATATATATATATATATATATATATATATATATATATATATATATAGAGATATATATATGAGAGAGAGAGAGAGAGAGAGAGAGAGAGAGAGAGAGAGAGAGAGAGAGCATTTGAAATGCCGCTGTTGCTAAAAGCGTGCGAAAGAAGCGTAGTGTACCAGTTTAACACTCATGTTTTTATTTCCAACCGTATATTCACTCTGTATAATTGAAGTATTTTTAAAATAAAGAACCCAATAACAAATATGATGTTAGGGTACTTAAACACATAAATACATTTTTGGATTAATTAAATATTAAATACTTGTTTCGGCATGTAATTGCAGATATTATTTTAGCATTCTTTTGTCAAGTATTGAGCATTTGTATTTGACCACTTTTTTAAAGGTTTTTCAATACCGATATATAAGTATATGCAAATATGCATGATAGTCTATTGATTGCGCACAGCATAACTAAGGATTAAAATGTATCAAACAGTTCGTGGTAACAAGCTGTAAGTAAGGAGCGACCCGGCTCAATAGTAACCGAAACTCTTAAAAAATAATTTTAATACCAATAGGTACATCAAAAGAATCAGCTGCTTTCAAATATATAAGTTATATCAAGTTTAGTCTTACCCATCAAAACTTACGTGCCTGAGGTAATTTGCTTTATTAAAAAAAAAAAAAAGGAAACACCCCTTAAAAGTCAAAGAACCTTAATGAAAATCACACCATCAGATTCAGCGTATCAGAGAGCCCTACTGTAGAGGTTTCAAGCTCCTATCTGCAAAATTTGGAATTTTGTATTTTTGGAAAGAAGAAAGATCACGGATGCGTGTTTATTTGGTTTTTTTGTTGTTGTTTTTTTACCAGGGGTGATCGTATCAACCCAGTGGTCCTAGAATATTGCGGGAGGGCTCCTTCTAACAAAAATTAAAAGTTCTAGTGCCCTTTTAAGTGACTAAAAATGGAGGGCAACTAGGCCCCCTCCCACGCTCATTTTTCCCAAAGTCACCCGATCAAAATTTTGAGCCATTTTGTTCAGCATGGTCAAAAAATATAATGACTATGTCTTTGAGGATGACTTAATCCCCCACAGTCCCGGGGGATGGGCTGCAAATTATGAACTTTGCCCAATGTTTACTTATAGTATTGGTTATTGGGAAGTATACAGACGTTTTCAGGGGGGGGGGTTGGTAGTTGGGGGGGGGGGTAGATCTGGGGTTACGTGGGTTACGTGAGAGGACCTGTCCATGGTGGAAGTTTTCATGGGGAAAGGGACATTGCTATGAAGGGGGCACCGGATTTCCCAGCATTATTAAAAAAACGATAAGAAATTAAACAAAACAAACAAGTTTTCAACTGAGAAACTTAAAACGAACAGAAACTATTACGTAGGCTATATGATTGGGTTCGTTCCTAGTCAATACTTCGCTCTTTACGCTAAAGTTTTTTTAGTACTCTCTTAAGAGCTATTTATTCTGATTAACGGCCTTTGTGATTAAGGGGTCCTTCTTAAGGAATTGGGAAAAATACGAACTTTAGCGTAAAGAGTGAGGTATTGACTAGGGGGGTGAACCCCTCTAACATACGTAATAAAAATATACGAATATAAAAGTTTGTTACGTATGTTAATTCGTAAGTTATGTATATTTATTACTAATAAAAACGTTCGTAAATAAAATTAAACAACTTCCGAGAAAGCCATTTAACCAAAAAAAGGCAAAATTAATATACAAATTTCGTATTAATTATTCATGTACGGTGAGCCAAAATCAAAACTTGCATTAATTTAAAAACGTTCAGGAATCAAATAAAAAAAAGTTTTTTTAACTGCAAATAAGGAGCGAAATTAAAAGTTAAAACGAACATAAATTATTCCGTATATGAAAGGGGCTGTCCACTCCTCAAAAAAATTAGCGTAAAGAGTGAGGCGTTGAGGAGGGGACAGCCCCTTTCTTATACGGAGTAATTTCTGTTCGTTTTAAGTTTTAATGTCGCTCCTTACTTTCAGTTAAAACAACTTTTTTTTTTTTTTTTTTTTTTTTTTTTTTAATCTGTCATAAGACCAATCTAATTAAGGAAGTGTGATTCCAATTCATTCCTCACTTTTTGTATATTTAGAGATAACATTCAAGCGTTGCCTATAGTAAAGAAGGCTTTAATGTATGTTTAATCCCAAGGGCCACTTTATATGGAAGGAATTGTTATAAAAGCTTCAGTGTAGGCTCATTTGCTTGGAAATTGAAGGTTTTACTGCCATTTTAAGATTCAAAAGTGATCAAAAGGTGATCAGCCCCCTTCCCATGCTTTTCCCCCAAGTAATTCGAATAAATTTTGAAATAACCATTTGATTCAAAATGATTCCAAGGTAAAAAAAAAGTATGCCTGCGGGGTTGACTTAACCCAACCCATTCCTTGAGACAATGGTTGTAAGCTATGCAAGTTCCCCATCACAAAAATAAAGTTTTACTAATTGGAAAAAGTATGTATTTGATCCGGGGCTTCCAAAAAGGGATAGGGTATTAAGGTGAAACTTTAATGGAATGTTGAAAGGAATTCCCCCTCAGCCCTGGCTCCCCTCCCCTCATAGCCCTGGGGTAAGGATTGTAATACATGCAATCTGCCCATTGATTACATGCAGGTTTTATCATAGGCAGCGAAATAGCGCTGCCTAAGCAAAGAACGATTTTGGAACAATGTATTATTATTTTTTTTTTTCTTGGTCTTAGACCAGCGTACTTCGTATCGAAGGAGTTGTCGTAGAAACTTCAAAAAAGGCTCATTCGATTGGAAATTGGAGTGGCTAGTGCCCTTTTTAATAGTCAAAAGTGATTGGAAGGCAACTAACACCCCTTCCACAACCACCCTTTCCCCTAACACATCCAATCGAAATTTTGAGATAGCCATTTTGTTCAGCGTAGTTGATTTCCAGTTAGAAATTATGTTTTAGAGGAGGAGACTCCCCCACAGCCTTCAGGGCAAGGGTTGTAAGTTATGCTTTAGACCTTATATGCCCCTGGGGGCATATAAGGTTTTTATAGAAAGCGTTGTCGTAGAAACGTCAAAAAAGGCTCATTCGATTGGAAATTCAAAGGGCTAGTGCCCTTTTTCATAGTTGAAAGTGATTGGAGGGCAACTAACCCCCCTCTCACGCCCACCTTTTCCCCAAACACATCCAATCTAAATTTTGAGATAGCCATTTTGTTCAACGTAGTTGAAGGTTCTGGAAATTAGGTCTTTGAGGATGACAACCCCATCCGAAAGCCCTCAGGGTAAGGGTTGTAAGTTATGTTCTGGGGGCATATAAGGTTTTTAATAGAAAGCGTTGTCATAGAAACTTCAAAAGGGCTGAAATTGAAGTGGCTAGTGCCCTTTTTAATAGTCGAAAGTGATTAGAAGGCAACTAACACCCCTTCCACGCCCACCATTTATTCAAACACATCCAAGAAAAATTGTGAGATAGCCATTTTATTCAAAGTAGTTGAAAGGTCCAGAATTTATATCTTTGAGGATGACACTCCCCCCACATCCTTCAGGGTAAGGGTCTTAACTTAACCCTGGGGGCATATGAGGTTTTTTTTTATTATAGAAAGCTCTGTCGTAGAAAATTCAAAAAAAAAATCATTCGATTGGAAATTGAAACGGCTGGAAATTGAAACATCCAATCAACATTTTTAGATATCAGTTTTGTTCAGCGTAGCTGATTTCCAGATAAAAATTATGTTTTTGAGGAGGACACTCCCCCACAGCCCTCAGGACAAGGGTTGTAAGTTACTTAACTAACCCCCATCTCACGCCCACCATTTCCCCAAACACATTTAATCAAAATTTTGAGATAACCATTCTGTTCAACGTAGCTGAAAGGTCCGGAAATTATGTCTTTGAGGATTACAACAGTAGTATCTCTCGTCTGGATTCTATTGCCCCTCCGTACCAAACAGGTTTTTCTGGTAATTCTATTCTACAGGGGCATTACACCCTTTCAAAGAGATTTACGCAATTTCTAGTTCAAGGTATATACATGTTTTTTTTTACCATCTTTTGAATTCGCGGCCTTTACGTTCCTTCCGGTTTTTCTGGTAGGTAATTCTATTCTACAGGGGCATTACACCCTTCCAAAGAGATTTACGCAATTTCTAGTTCAAGGTATATACATGTTGTTTTTTTTTACCATCTATTGAATTTGTGGCCGCCCCCGTACCAAACAGGTTTTTCTGTTAGTCCTATTCTACAGGTCATTACACCTTTGCCAAGAGGAACGAGTAAAACTTGATTGGTGATTAGGATTTGAATAAAAGGAATAGTTTTCTTTACAATTCATATTAGTAAGAGAATTGAATTCAAAGAGAATAGTTTTTATTTGCAAGGATATTAGTCGAAAAAAAAAATGAGTGATGCATTTACATTATTGGAGATTAATGATGGAACTGACAGCAGCAGCAGCAACGATATACGAGTACCTAATGTAGCTGTGGAAATAACTGCTTGCTGTAGACTATGTATTGAATGGGACACTATGTATGCTAGATACGTGATATCATTAAGCAAATTTAAGCAGGAGGAGCAGCTGTGTTTTTCTGGAAAAGTAAATATTCTCCATATAAATAATGTATAATCGAAATATATATAATGTCCATATATGATGTCCTATTGAAATAAATTGAATATTATACACGTCAGCTCTGAATATTATTATTATTGTATTAGGGTTCAATGACGATGTTTCTAAAAAAATGGTATTTTTTTTTCTATAGTAGAATATTGTGCGTCCCCTCGTGTAGAAAAAAGAAAATCCGTTCTTCCTATAGTTGGTTTGTAGGTTTAAATGACTAAAAAAAAAATGGACGGTGTCTAGTAAGTGCGAGTCTGTAGTCCTCTAGTTCATATGTACGAACGTTTGGTTATATATTAAAAATTTCTACGATTTTTGATTAAAAGTAAGATATTTTCTCGAAGAATGCTTGTCGATATAATGAAAACAGATTCTCCATCATTTGACTATTGTATGAAGCTTCGATATCGTTGTCCAAATGCATTTACACAATTTATTGATATATTGATCACGACACGACAAAATGATATTGTGTATATGATTTTAAACATTAGTTTATAAATTTAGTACTTTTTTTCATAAGAAAGATGGTGCTCAAGGATGATTTACTCCTCTCTCTCTCTGTCAGACAATTTTTTTTTTTGTTATATCTGTTTTATTCTTGCAATGATAGCGTCAATACATGAAAAAATTTTTCATAAGTGTCCGTGATGTAAGTACACACACGTTATTTTGTCATCATGTTAGAATTGCAAAAGGACATATGAGTATTACGAAAAGTGTGGATTATGCACCTCGTATAAATTACATAAAGAATATGATGTACAACTTAAAGGAGGTAATTACTGTCTGGAAGAGGCGTGTGACTCTCACCATAGAGGTCACCTATGCTCCAATTGTCATTATGATAAATGTAATCAGTGGGAGAGTACATATCCCGGTATGATTGGAAAGAATCCTAACCGTGATTTTAGTTTAATGGTACGAGATTGGTATCGTCGTGGTTTTAGATTGTTCTGGGAGGAGGAACCGGGTCAACGATTCAACTGTTGGAACAACAAAAGAATATGGTTTCTACGTCATCGTTGTGAAGACACGGGGTGTTATGATTATAAACGCATTGATTTTTATTGTGCAGTGCCGGAATGCGATTCGAAGCTTGAGGACAATGTTTGTGAAATCGCTTCAAATAAGCAAAATTGAAAAATGTGAATTCTATAGAATAAATGAGAATAGTATCATTGACTATACAAAGAGATATTACAAGAGTGAAGTCACACTCAACTGAAGAAAAATTAACAAAGACAAAGCAATACATCACGATCAGTACACTGTGAAACCAGATAATCTACCTGCACTAGTTGTTTTTAACAAATACACACAAATGGATGAAATCTAAAGAATAGAAAAGTTATTTTATCATGTATATAAATTTTTCTATTAATAAAAAAATTAACAAAAATATTTATGGCAATTTTTGATCAGGGCGCTAAAACAAAAAATGAATAATATTGCAAGCATAATCTCAACATTAAATTCATTAGATTTTGGTAATTCAACGTAGATGTGCATAATCTGCTTGTAGGTGTACCCACTACATCTGAACATGAAAAAGAGTAGTGCATGAAAGCCACATGTCTTTGTCATTAAATCCTGTACTCTTCGTTGATTTTGAATAATGGTTTCCCCCCTTCTTTCCATAAAGTTGCTGATGTATGGAGCATAGAATTTATACGATAGGCCAATAGGATCAAAAAATTCAATATTGCTTGCTGTTTGAAAGATGCATAGCCAATGACCGGTCTTCAAAGTCGATGGACTGCTATTAACAATGATTAGGGTATTGTTAACACTTGGAATTTTTTCAATGAAGTCCGAAGGTATGCAATAGGACTTGTACTGGGACATGTATGGATCCATACTAAATACGTTGATTATATGGTTTGTGTTCATGGTGCTAGGTCTAGTAGAAAACTGCCGTCGGGTGTGATTTCCCAATAGGTTTCAAATTGACTCAGTGATATTATCGTGATACTCTCAGTCAGAGCATTGGCAAATGAACACTCTAAATGTACATTCCCTTTTAGTACTATGGTTATATCGTTCATGCATGACAAGTCCAAAAAAATAAACCAGTGATTTTTTGAAAAAATTGAATATTTTATTCAATTTTCAAATAGTTGAGAGTCATGATCTAGGGATTGCATGGTCAACTCGTACAGAGTTCTATATGATTTTTTGTCAAATGAAAGAGTGTACAGTGGAATACCATTCACTTTGCACACGAGGCTAGATAGATCGAACAAATTAAAATCATGGTGGGATTCAGTCCAAGATCCAACGGCACTGCCACTCTTCACAAAGGCCAAAGCCAATTTTGATTGGCTTTCTCCATTGATAATCGATGAATTACTGTAGCTATGGGAGCCAGTGGAAATTTGTAGTTGATTGGTGATAGGATGGGGGACAAGAATTTTAATACTATTACCGAAGGTTCTTAGCTTCTCCACTGCTAATGCAACAGAGCTCACAACTTGTTGTTTTCGGACGTGGAGACTTGTCGATGTAATAATGACGTTGGCATAGGGTGCTGCAGGAAGTGTTTTTCTCAAAATGAAATTCCATGGTGCCATCTGTAACTTTATTTTAATCTTGACATTGGGGGGTAGCCATTGGGATATATTGAATATCTCATGATTTCATTTTCCAACTACAGGATACTCCTGGGTCACTGCAGTAGTCAACTCACCGTCAGTATCAACACCTGTTCGATATTCATAGCCCAATGATTGTCCTCTCAACTCTTTGTACGCCTTTGGCGTCATCATCAAAAATTGTATGTAGCTTGCATAGTTTGATAAATTATCGCTAGTGCTCACCAATGTTCCATTAATAAATACATTAATTTGTTTGAATAGGTTGTGTAGAATACAGTTATCATAGGAGTGACCCTCGCCGGAATTTGGAGTTGTATTATCTGTCTTTTTCGTCACCACACTATTTAAATCAATAAATGTTGACGACAAATCAATTAAATAGTATTCATTTGAATACATTTGATAGTGTATATTTTCAGATAGTTTTTTTGGGTTATGGATTTATTCACATTATAAATACTTGATTATGACATAAAAATTTTAATCATTTTATATATTCACTGATTAAATTATAGCTTGATATTACTCCGAGTTGGTGAGATAATCCCTCTTAAGAGACAAACTACTTACTTTATATGACAATCTTTTTCTTTCTATTATTTTGTTGATTATTGGCCCTCGTTTATTGATGTTTCAAAGTACTTGTGGATTTCCTTTGCTTCATGCCTGGGTGGAGACTTATGATTGAATTACGTAAACGCATACTTTTTAATCTCTACCCAGTTTTTTGAGATTTCAATTGTTCACAAACGGCTCTTGCTGAAGATCTAATATTTTCCTTAACATTTTTCTTGAAATTCTCGCTCGACCCCCCAGTACTGTAGTGTGGAGGCAGCAAAATTTGACGCTGCAGGTACAAGATATTTTTTGGCAAGGGGTAGCTCAGAATAAAATGACGTAGAGAACTAGCTACCTAGACCAGTGCCAGACAGTGTAGCATGCCGTATATAGAAGTCCAATCCATTGCGTATTTGACGTGGACTCAAAGCATCAAGATAACAATCAATATCATGACAGACAAAAGGAATTCTTCTATTGTTTATTTTTTAGGTTATTTTACCGTCGTCGTCGTTGACAATGGGTCGAAAATGACATGTAATCACTGCTAATCCTTTTGAAATTGCTAGAGAATAACCCAATTCAGTTATTAGTGTTAACTGACAGAGTTCAAAATAGGAAGTGTTTACGGGAATATACTGAAGATGCTTTATATTGTAGTGATATTGTAGTTTAGATTGGTTTTTCGTTCAAGAACTCGCAGGAGGGGAACATTTGAATTACCAACCCGAGATGTTTCCACAAATGAAGCGTAGAGAAATATACAGGTGTCTGTGGAGAAGGCAGGCTGGTAGTCTGCAAAAATGAAATTAATATTCCCAGCACTTCCACCGTTGATTATATTTAGTTTAAAGCACAGAACATCCTTTAGGTTATCATTAAGAATAATCTTTTCATTGGCAATGGGTGAACTAATGTAGATCTTGCCCTCCTCCTTTGAATAGTTGAAATGAAAAGCTCCTTTTTTACGATAGGAGATTCTTATATTAATAGTACGACATAAATCATTCATGCAGGTGAGCTCCTCGCAGGGCAATTCAATATATGGGTAATCTATCCAATTGATTTTTTGAATTTTTTCTTGATCACCTGTAGTTGGCGGCCACTAATAGGGTCTAATTTTTTATTTCATATTTATGATCCTTTCTCAAGATGTCATAGTTATTTTTGAGAATAAAATTGACAAGAGCCACTTCATATGCACCGTCAAATTTGAAGGAAGGGGAGAGTTTTTTCCAAAAATCACTTTTCATATTCAAGTCATTGTAGAAAGAATCGGAAACGATGGACCTAAAAGTTACATAGAAATCTTGGGACATTGTCAATATCTTCAACAGCATTCTAAGAATCAAAATCAGAGTTGTACCTTAGCCATCGAACAAGTAACTATTTCTTACCCCTGCGACTACGTGTCTTTAATATCTTTTCAATTTGATAGATTTCACTACCATTTTTAACTTTTTGCAGTTCATAGTCATAACAGACACAGAGAATCTCTTCATCTTTGGTATCACGCAGGCGATAAGCTATGTTTTTAGTGTCTAGGATTTTTGCCACTTTAAAAAGTGCAGTGAACCACACGTAATTCCCCTTTTCAAAAAAATTAGTTTTTCTATTAATTCGAACAATATCACCAACATTGAATTTATTTTTTTTCTTCTTGACATTTGATTCATTTGAATATTTTTTAAGAAAGGTGTCAATTTTATTATCATCCGAATGATGAACTTCCTTTGGTGTAGAGTTGGACAATGATTGATGAGGTCGTTGAGTATAAATAAACATGATTTTATCTAGATCATGAATAAAAGCTGGCGTATTTTTCAATGTACAATATCTTGAAATTAAAAGTCGAATAGTTCTTATCAATCGTTTAACCATTGCAGACTTCATAGGACTGTGAGGATGATAGAGCAGTGTACTATATTTCTCTAGTACATTTACAATATGAGGATTAACAAAGTCACTACTGCGATCCGTTTGAATTTTTTTTATATGAATCCTATTCGAGAATACTTTCAATGGCCTGAGCAACTTCAAAACCTTTCTTTGATTGTAATGGACATACATATGCATATCGACTAAAACACCTGATTGCAAGTAGAATGTAATTGTACGGTGTATTGTGAAGTCTTTGAAGATCATCTAGAATCAGGAGATCTGCTTGCTTTATGTGCAATGTGTAAAAGTATTGAGTTTTTCGATATGGTGTGGCACGGAGTATATGTTTTCTGCGCAAAGTGTAACTTGGCTATCTCTGTATTTAGTTTTGTTAACTTTTAGTGAGAGATCCTGCTTCTTTGTACGGAGAGGTGGATAAACTTAAACTCCCCACCTTGCCTATCTTATAATAAGAACATTTCAGAACTTCAGCCATTTTGAATGTAAATACGTTATGTAGCGTCCGCTACCCTTTTTTATATTGGCTGCTGGTGGAGACGTTAATTTGATACGTCTTTGCTTCTTTCTAGCCATCAGTGGTGTGCTATTATTTTCCAAAATTGATTTAAAATATTTTTCTTCGTCTTCAATTTCATATTTTAATGTTGATGATGATGATGATGCACTTTCATTTAATTTTTTTAGAATTTGTCTATTGCCAATAAGACTTTTGGGGAAGTTTAATGTATTTAGAAAGTTGTATAGACGAGTGTCAAACGATAATAGTCCTTTATGATTTGTAACCATGTGATACATTAAATCAAGTAGATTATAGCTCTTGCCTTGAATTATAATCCTTTCCCCATTGCTCTCAACTTGAATTTGATCACTTTCCAAGAGATAGATTAGGAGTCGTGTTATGTTTTCTACCAAATATATGGGCCATATAATCACAAATTTAAAAAAAAATTAAAACAAATAAACCATCTTTAATTTTTTTACAGCATCAACAGGAGATTCTTGAGAAGATGATTCTTTTTTAGATCAGCAGCAGCAGCAGTGGGCTTTGATCGATAGTGTTTGTCCACTCCGTGAAGTGCATCTTGAAGTAAATCAGTTTTTCATCATCATCAATAGTTTCATTGTCGAGGAATTTACTCAGATTGTCCTCAAAGTGTTCCACGGGTGAGAGAGCGAGTTCTATTGGAGTCAATTTATAGGGTTTTTCCATCTAGAGAAAACTGTTTAAAAGTCCTGCAATAATTGGCAGTAAAATTGTGAAAAAGCTACAGCCCGCCTGAAGAAGTTGTTTCCTTTTAAAATTCTTTCCTTTCTTTTTAGAGGCCAATGAACGTACAATGGAACGATGTTGCTTTGCCTGTTGCTTAACTACTTCTGGTACTTGAACATGACCCTCGGTCAAATTTAAACAAAGTTCGGATATTAGATTAATAAAATCATTGTCAATACCATGATCGAGCTTTGCTTTTCTGATCAGAGGTTTTGAAGCTCTTAAAACTGAAAACAAACGTCCATTTTCATGTAGTTTCTTCAATGTCATGATACCAACTACTAGGTCTTTTTTGTGTTCACAGGGAGATATATTGTAGCCTCATTGATAAAAATATCTGTAACTACGCGTAGATCTTTGGATGTATTTTTATTAAGGTACAATAGGAAATAGCCATGGGGTTTATTACTTGCCTGATAGCATGCTGAAAGTAGAAATTTAGGGGCACCTTGGTAGATTTGTTCATTGAGGGTTATTAGTGAGCGAGAATTAAAAAAAACTCTGTGGATGATTTAGTAGGTACAGTTCAAAGAAAGTTTTTGCTTACATTTGCTCTGATGAAAGATATTGTGCAGAGCTAGAGTAACAGAAATATTTTCATAAAGTGAGTGATCTGTGGTCAATTGCGACATTTGCTTAGACCATTGTTCAATAGATTCGTACGGATCATCAATGATCAGCCAAGAGTTGTGTTAAATAATGTTGAAACATAAGGTTCACGTATGAACTGTTATCCGCACTGAATCCATGGCAGCAATTGTTTCTATTTTATCGTATTACTCCTGCCAAATACTGAAGCAATAGTATATTTTTTTTGGCTTTTCCACAAACATTTTATCGCAATTTTTAATTATTTTAGTTAAGAGTGTTGTTTTGCCCGAAATTGCGGGTCCACACAGAAACGATCTTAATGGTTTTTAATTCATACACGATCCTTCAAGAATTTCCTCTCGACAACTAAATGTAGACAATAGTTGTCTAATAGCTAAATAATTTTTCCCTACTACTCTATTCTTCAAGAAGAAGAAGAAGAAGAAGACAAAGACTAAGACGAATAAAGAATCATATTTTTTTTCTTTTATTAAATTCACATAAAAAAAAGTAACAATAAATTGAAAAAAAATACACTTTTTTAAATTTTTGCATAATAAAAAATAAAAAATTTACATGGGGATACATAGAAAAAATCCTTTTTTTTTGTTTATTTATAGAGAAAAAAATACAACATTAAATTAGAGAGAGCACGAAAAAAAATACACTTTTTTAAATTTATTTATAATAAAAAAAAAATACAACATTTACATAGGTACACACGAGAGAAAAAACACTTTTTTTTTATTTATAGAGAAAACAACATTAAATTAGAGAGAGAGCACTTGAAAAAAAAATCTGCTCTAAGTCCAAAAAAAGATAACTTTGGCGACGGTGCGCCCCCCGCGCTGGCGGCGGCCGCCCCCCCCCGGGCCACGAGGACCCCCCCCCCCCCCAAAGGCCGCGAGGCCCCCCCCAAAGGTTTTTAGGAAATAATTTACAGGACTTTATTTAAACCGAGACTTTCTCTGTGGGCAATACATTCGATCCGGTCTGAAGTTAAATAGTGTCCAAGGGGAGGGTGGTCACACCATCTTGACAAACATAGACCTTGTCGGAAATGGTACTCATGGCTATTTTTTCTACATCTACAGTAAAGTTCCTTTAATTCGTTCAAAGAATGAATTGCCAATAATTTGGCTCGTGGAATTGCATTTTCAACAATTCAATTCCTATAAATATCCAGTTCGAAAATCTTGTCTACATAGTACGTCGGTACTCCTTTGCAACATTTCTTGATTTCCTCGTCGTATGTTTGTAAAAAGTAACCATTCAGACTCACAAAGATACCATGAGACATCAAGTCCCGTCCGGGTTCAGAATTATAAAAAAAAAGCTTAATTGGCACCCGACGTTTAACAATCGCAGGGTAAATAACACAACACCAATTGGTGTAGTCCAACCGTGAGCTGGTAATTTCACCGTGCGCCAAATCATCAATTAGGTTTGGTGTTTTTACTTTGAGCAGTAGAGAATCCGTGTCACCGTAGCAGACATCTACATGCCCCTTTTCCGGCCACTGTAAACTAGCCACATTGTAGTAGAATTCCAACATGAGCTTTTTTGAGATCTAAAATATAGCAATGCCTGCAGCAATATTTTTATTCAAGACACTGAGTCTTTTTTTACTATTCAAAAGTACAATGTCCTGTCCAATGATTGGAAAGGAAGTGTAATTTGGATCGACAATAATTCGAGCAAATTGTTCTGGATCGGTCACAACGTCACAACGATTCCTATTGCAAACAATCTCACACATTTTGCCGAAAGCAGAATTCACAATGAGTTTATAAATTTATTTTTCGGTTTTCGTCTGGGCTGCAGAACGTTTGCTAAAAAAAGTGTCAACAAACATTTTCAAATATGGTTTTTGAGCAAACTAGAGTGATCTTTGAACTTTTGTGACGTTGAAACCATTGTTGCACATCCATTTTAACGCTACATGGTGTACAACTATGTTTTTTTTCGGCAGAAGGTCAGCAATAAGTTTTTGTTTTGAAGGTGCCCAATGCAATCCGTCCACCTCGACTAAACGCCTATTGCGAGGACTCAAAGAGTCTTTAGTCAAAGGTCTATTGATGCATGAGAGAAAAAAATCCTTTACTGAATTGTGAAGCTTGGCTAGTATCTCTCCGTCAATTTTAAAAAACTATCCCACCGGTCCATTCTCCTCAACACTGTTAATGTTAGGGAAATGGGGAGCTTGAGGGTCATTGAGACATTTAGAGTCGCCGAGAGGGATTGCATAATTAATCATGGCTAAAGTGTAGAGAAAAATCATATCGAGGAAATCTGCAATCAATTTTTTTCCCGTTTTCGCCCACTTTGGATCACTGTTCAATATCCGGTCTCCGCGAAAAACAAACCCCCCCTCATGGAACTCTCTATGAACAGGTGCTGATCAATGTCAGTGATTAGCCCGATTTTTTCCCCACTGATTTTCAGGATAAGGTCCATCACAAGATTAGGCGAAGAAAAATAATAGTCCAACTCAAGATTAAATTCCTCATAAGTTTTATTCGTATTTCTACACATACTGTCTAACAGGGTTAACACGTCACTCGACAAATACATCTTCCAGTATTCAAACACATTTTTACATCATCCCTCTGCCCAAACTTTTTTAGCAAAACTGTATTACTCGGGGGTGCAACTACGATCGTGAAGACTGTCGTAAAACGATTCAATACAGTGAACAGTCTCCTCAACGAATCTTGATATGGAACAATAATGGTTATAAGCATAGATGTCCTTGACCGTTTACAAATCACATAAATCTTTTGGAAATTGTTGCTTGAGAGGAAGGAAAGCATTGCAGCCGTCATCGTTTTTCTGCACTTGAATTAATTCGCTCAATGATTTGGGGACAAAACTGTAGGAATCTAAAAAGCGAATTTTATTCTTGTACTCAACGCCGGCTTCAACAAATTTCCACATAAATTCCAAAACAAGCAACTTTTCCGATGATTTAGGCATGATTATCTCCGTAAGGTTGTCTATCACCCATGCATCATCTATTTTTCCATTTCTTTGAATAAGTGTCAATGCTGTTAGCACATGCTTCAGATCAGAGTTAGAGTTTTAGCAAAGAACCGTTAGAAAAAGTAGTTGTTTAATTTTTAAATTACACGAATTGTGAGCACAACACCGAAAGCTACTTTTCCCCATTGAATTATGGTCAGTAAGGTGATTGTGGTCCTGCATCGCGTGTTTTGGGGTATGGGTCTCCCTAGAAACCCAGCATATTTTCCCCTTTTCCAGCACCAGTTGCTCCTTATCCGAAAATATCATTGTAAAATTGGTATGACGTAATCGTGAAATTGCCTTGTTTGCCGTTTTTATTAAAGAAATCAATAACTTTTCCATACTGCGCTCCTCGTCCATAGTAAAAAAAACTCTTCCAATTGCATTTTATTGTTGGCGTCACGACGGGCGTGCGCATAGGAACACGCAACTAGTTTGTGTTCCTTGAGTATATTCGGCCTTGATGGGTTCGATACCTCAACCAGTCTTGTTTAACACTCCATAGACACTTTATCCGAGTTTAGTAGGAACTTTTTGAACTTTTTATATTATCGAGTATCTTTGCTTTCTACCGGCAGGTCTACTCTCTGAGTTCCGTAAAGTTAGTAAGTTCCCGTGTGGAGTGAAACCGTTCGCTCAGGTGGGAATGAGAAAAGACACATGGGACAATAGAGGCGTTGTCCTCTTTTCATACCTTGAGATAAGACTCGACTTATCGCAGTAACGGGAAAAAATGACCGCAGGAATTTACAGTTTTGGTATATTTGTAATTAACCCAAAACCAATTTATTACATTTTCTATAGTCGTTATCCTCACTTAGGACAAAAATTATTGTTTATTCGGTTTTTTTCCCCCATCTACAAATACTGTTTCATACTGGAGAACAACCACCCCTACCCCAACGGTTTACATTTCTGTATCGACTGTGCTTGTTTCTTTCAATAACACCGGATACTGTACCTCAAAAAAAAAAAAAATTAATTTAGGGAAATTTTTTCCACCGTTACGTGCAAGTTCGTCAAGATTTTTCATTCTTGAATCATTATTTAATGTCTTATAGGCCGCCGCTAAAAATACAAATTCAAAGCAATGTAATCCCATTTCATATGGGAAGCTCTTAGCCCCTTCGGTTGTTAACAATTACGTTTGGCATTTTATTTTAGACTACCTGCCCTTCTAAAACACAAGTTTTTTTTAAATCTTACGAGAGTCAGATACGTTTATTTAAGATATAAAATTGTGTAAACCCCCTCTGTCTCACTAAATGTATTAAAAGTTGAAATTAGTTTATTCACCCATTTTAAAATGTTGTATTAAAAATAGTTTAGACCTGGTTATAATGTATGGTTACCTGTAGAAAAAATAAAATAAAACATCTCCCCTTATGTCCCCTCTTTTAAATACACTTTTTGTTTCACCGATGCTTTAATTCCCCCCCGATCTCCTCAAGTTTGGATATTAATACCAATAAGGGCACGAACTTTGTGGATCTAAACACGGAGATCTTTCACGTGGTAAGTTGAAATAATACCAGTGTTTTCCTCGGGACGGCTAAAATCTACCCTGTATGTTTGCAAATGACTTAAAGCAGATTCTAACAGATAAAATTCACGTAATTCCGGGGACATAGCACTTTCTTCATGTCCTGACCCTGTTTGTTCAGGACTCAATTCACTAATTGTAAAGTTCTCATTAAAAATATCCTTGGAAAAATTAGGGCCAACAATTTGCATAAGACTGTCCATTTCTTCAGCTGTAAATTAAAAATCAAGGGGGATATCAAATAACGTACCTTCACTACCATCCGGCGAGAGGGGGCAATTACCCATAATAATTGGAAATCCCGGACAAGGGAAGGCAGAAGTTTTCACAGCTTCCCCCTGAAACCATACAATGAATGGATTAAGTTTTTTTTTTGACGAAAGTTTTATCACAATTATAACACACTTTTCTTTTTTTTATCAAACAACATTTTTTTTTAACTAAAAAGTTACCCCCCAACCCCCCCCTCCCCCAAACCCTCCCGGGGAGGACCCTTGGGAACCGGGAGCTTCCTTCGAGGTAGGAGGATCGATACCCTTTCGATTTGGGGGTATCGGACTTCACAACACTGTTCAAATAGAACAGCCTCAAATTCTTTTCTCGAATGCATTTTTTTAACGAAAATAATTGCATGAATTGGCCCAAAATAATGTTTCTTGACATCATTGTGAAGACACATTTGGAGATTATTAAAAAGAGCTTCTTATCGCAAAAAGACGTCCCGTTACAAGGAAGCCCCCGCTTAGAATTAAATTTTGATTAAGGGGCGATGGGAGTAATCTGATAAGAACCCGGATTTGTGCAAAAGCATAGCACAAAAATACCAGTTTAAAAAGTGCTTGTTAACTGTGACAGAGCACATCGTTTTTGTTTTTTTTTGTTTTTCAAATAGTTTTTTTTTGTTTAAAAGGAATATTTTAATTATTTCTCTATAATTTATATTTGTAAGAAGTTGAAGTGTAAGTTTTTTTTTATATAAATTAGGTATAATCATTACTTTATATAACTATAATTTGGTTATTGAAAGAAAATTAAATATTTTAGAAACAAATTTTTAAGTTTTACTCATCAAAAGCTATGTGCCTGAAAAAATTTTGTCTTATTTTTGAAAAAAAAGGAAAAAAAAAATATATACAATTACAAGTTCTGGCTGTAAATCAGAAGTCCCTGGCATGGCTTGAAGAGGAGTTTTCCTCCTATCTTGATGTAATGAGGGTGAGGCATTATGTGAAGCAGCCCAGTCCCTTTTCAACTTCCTTCCATCTTGCGTGCAGCTAACACTGGCGTCAGGGGACCCCGGCATTAAAAGATTCGCGGCTATTGGTTGGTCCAGGTCATGTGTAATTCTACCGGCATATTTGATAATAGACGGTTTTGTGGCTTACATTAATGCAGGTTTGCTCCATCTCGCTTTCTTTTCCAGAGGAGCATTATAGCACGTATCTTCTTCCTTTAAAAAAGGGCAAAAATTTAGCATGCAGCAAAAATGCATTTTGAGTTTGGAAAATAATTCAGTTTATGTTAGGCATCTAAAGTAGTGTAAAAAACATCTTGATTTCAAAATCAGGGGTTTTCAATTACTTTTTTGAGCAACTGAATCTTAATTCGACAAAAACTGGGTTTGCCACAAAATTTTACAAAACCTTACTTGAGTCTTTTTTTTTCTGCTTCGAAAAAGTTGCAAGATGCTTATCTTTTTGCTAAGAAGCTGGCAGGGGTAATGGGACCATTTTGGTTCTTGGGTAATAAAGATTAAGAATCCACGGATTATTCTTATTTAAACAATGTTAAATATGTTCCTATTTTTTGCATTAAAAAACTGTTGTTAAAATAGAGGGAGCTGGAAATTTTTTTTTTTCAATTAAATAAATATTGATATTTTCATTTATTATCAAAATAAAATACTCATTGTTACAAATTTATATTTTTTATAATGATTTTCAGCTCTTAAACTAAGGTAAGCAGCATAGATTCTAAATTGTTTTGGTTCTTCTTCTAAAGACTAAAAGCATCATTAGGCTACTATGATCTAAAATATCACTGAAATAAATTTTCCAGCAGTAAATGGTAACGAACTATATGTAAGTAAAAAATCAGGTTAATAGTAACCGAAACTCTAAAAAGGAAGCTTTTGTAACAATTAATACATTAAAAGAATCAACATTTTATTCTAACCCCAAATTACCGATCGAAAGCTAAGCACTTTTTCAAAAACATCCCTAAAAAGGCTCACTGATCTTGATAAAAATCGCACAGTAAATGCAGACTGGGCTGGAAGTATTTTCAAAAACATCCCTAAAAAAAAGCCAATTATCTTGATAAAAAAGGAAGCTTTTTTAACAATTAATAAAATAAAAGAATCAACTTTTTATTCAAATCCCAAATGACCGATCGAAAGCTAAGCACTTTTTCAAAAACATCCCTAAAAAAAAAAGGCCACTGATATTGATAAAAAGGAATCTTTTGTAACAATTAATATATTAAAAGAATCAACTTTTTATTCTAATCCCAAATTACCGATCGAAAGCTAAGCACTTTTTCAAAAACATCCCTAAAAAGGTCCACTGATCTTGATAAAAATCGCACCGTAAATTTCAGCCTATAAGAGAACTATGTAGAGGTTTCAGCTCCTAAACAATAGGCTTCTAAGTGCATAAGTACCCTTAGTTCTAGTGTCTGTCTTAAGTAGTCAAAAAGATTAAGTCATTAGTATAGTGGTTGTTTCTGGCATTTTATTTTAATTTTTCATATACAATGAACCCAAATCAAAGTGAACATGTCTCTCTTTTTTTTTGAATATTTAATAAAATTGAAATTAAGGAAAGAATTTCTTCCTTAACTTAATGAAAAGATAATTTATTTTTATTATAATAATTAGAAAATTTTTAATCACCAGAAATTGCTTACAACTATCCATTTTCTATGTAAATGTTTACAAAAAATGTCAGTAGTGTTAAGTTGAATAAACTATTCAAAACTGTTGAAGAATCTAATTTGAAACCTGAATATATACAACAAATAATTGCATAACAGCGAAACAAGACATGCTGGTTTTGGTTTATCACTAAAAAAAAGACATTGAACTTTGAAATTGCGTAAATCTCTTGGCAAAGAAAGAGTGTAATGACCAGTAGAATAGAATATATATCAGAAAAAACCTGTTTGGTACGGGGGCCTTGTAGAATTCAATAGATGGTAAAAAAAACATGTATATACCTTGAACTAGAAATGGCGTAAATCTCTTTGAAAGGGTGTAATGCCCCTGTAGAATAGAATTACCTACCAGAAAAACCGGAAGGAACATAAAGTGGCAGAATTCAAAAGATGGTAAAAAAAAAACATGTATATACCTTGAACTAGAAATTGCGTAAATCTCTTTGAAAGGGTGTAATGCCCCTGTAGAATAGAATTACCTACCAGAAAAACCGGAAGGAACATAAAGGCCCAGAATAGCAGAGGAAGGAACGTAAAGGCCCCAAATATCATAGGATGGAACGTAAAGGCCCCAAATATTATGGAAGGAACATAAAGGCCCAGAATAGCATAGGAAGGAACGTAAAGGCCCATAATATCATAGGAAGGAACGTAAAGACTCAGAATATCATAGTATGGAACGTAAAGGCTCAGAATAGCATAGGAAGGAACGTAAAGGCCCAGAATATCATAGGAGGGAACGTAAAGGCCCAGAATATCATAGGAAGGAACGTAAAGGCCCAGAAGTATAAGGTACTACTCTACTTACAACCCCCTCACAGCCCTCGGGTCTAGGGTTGTAAACTATACCCTGGGGCATATAAGGTTTTTATAGAAAGCGTTGTCGTAAAAACTTCAAAAGAAGCTCATTCAATAGGAAATTGAAAGGGCTAGTGCCCTTTTTGATAGTCGGAAGTGATTTGTGGGCAACTAACCCCCCTCTCACGCCCAGTATTTCCCCAAACTCATCCAATCAAAATTTTGAGATCGTAATTTTCTTCAACGTAGTTAAAAGTTCTGGGAATTAGGTCTTTGAGGATGATACCCCCCCCCCCAGCCCTCAGAGCAAGGGTTGTAAGTTGTGGCCTGGGGGCATATAAGGTTTTTATTAAAGGCGTTGTCGTAGAGACTTAAAAAGGGCTCATTCGATTGGAAATTAAAAGCGCTAGTGCCTTTCTTAATATTTGAAAGTGATTGAAGAGCAACTAACACCCCTCTCATGCCCACCATTTCCCCAAACACATCTAATCAAAATTTTGAGATAGCCATTTTGTTTAACGTAGTTGAAAGTTTTAGAAATTAGGTCTTTGAAAATGACAACCCCCTAACAGCCCTCAGGGCAAGGGGTTGTAATTTATGCCCTTGGGGCATATAAGGTATTTATAGAAAGGGTTGTCGTAGAAACTCAAAAAGGGCTCATTCGATTGGAAATTAAAAGGTCTAGTGCCGTTTTTAATAGTCGAAAGTAATTGGAAGGGTTGAAATTTTGATAGTAAACATCGATGTTGGTACAATTTATTATTTTTTTTTTCTTTTTTTTGTTTAGAACAGGGCACTAGTAGATTGCTAATAATGAATTCAGCAAGTGAAATGGTCTAAACACCCTTATTGGAGCTATTTTTTCAATCCATTCACTGTTGTCAATCGCTGTCCACAAGTTATGCAAGCTGTCTATTGTTCATATATAATGATTTTATCAAAGAAGAAATCGTATAGACTTTGAAAAAAGCCTCATTCGATTTAAATTGAAAGTTTATGATCCTTTTTTAAAGTCAAGAATAATTGGACAGTAAGCACCTCCCCCCATGCCATAAAAACTTGAAACTTTTTGCAATCAAAAACGAACAAAATTAATTAAAAAAAACTTTCCGAAAAATAAGTTTTTCAAAGAAAAGTAAAGGCCATTATAAACTTAAGCTCAGGAGATACAAATACCTGTTAAAATTCAAACTCAAAACGACCAGAAATTACTATTAAAGAATAAATGAAACCCAAAACGAACAGAAATTAAATAAACAATCATAGCAAAAAATCATACATACTGCGTCATTGGCGCTTTACTGAAAACGAATTACATTACAAATGTTTTCTTTTGTACTTAATATTGAAAATAAATATTAAAATTACAGTAAAATTTTGAACTGATGAGCTTTTAGCAATTAATATCATTATGCATCAAATATTCAGTTTAATTTATTAGCTCTTTTCAAGATTGGTCAAGACAAATATAGTTTCACTACAAGCAAAATTTGGATACTGTCCCATTCTTTGAATGTTAAAAACAAAAGCCATCTGCGTCATTGGTGGTTCACTAAAAACGAATTACTCGTATATTAAAAATTTATTATTTTCCAGTTCTTACAGCATTGAAAATGAAAATGAAAATTACAGTGAAAAAAAATCTTGAACTGACGGATCTTTCAAAAATTAATATTATTATATATCTAATATTCAATTTGATTTTGTTTATACTTTCCAAGACTGTTCAAGTCTCATATAGTTTTGCCATTTTTTTTTAACTCTGCCATTTTTTTTCACTAATCGTGTTAGTTTGTTATGAAAACATTCTTTGGCTTCTAGGCATTTCTATTTGAGCGGAAAACTGCACCTCAAACTTTGCGGAACATGCATTTTCTTGCATGAAACACCAAAATATAATAAAATGTCAAGTTTCGGAGTGTTCCACCACTCGCAAGCAAGTGCCATTGGTATTTTTGAATCCGCGTGGTCAATTTAGGGGGTGGAGGGTAGGCTAATTCTCGTAGCAGCCACATTCCGTCGTGGTATGGTTCACATTTTCAACACCTGGCGTCCGGACTATTATATAATCTGCCAAGCATACAACTACCCCAAATCAGTATCAATAAATAAATGAAACCCAAAACGAACAAAAATTAAAATAAATATTAGAGTCAAACTCAAGACGAGCATAAATGAATGTGAGTAGGGTTCTAAACCCCTATGCTTTCTAAAAGCCAAAATATAATTTTTACTTTACTGAAAAAAAATTCAAATGAGTTTCCTGAAAAAAAATGTGCATTGTAAATTTTATATACATATGCTGATATTTATTCACTAAAATCTTAATTAATTTTTGATTTCTTAAAGGTACAAAAGTGAAAACATTTCAACGAATTGTTTTCAGTAAAGCGCCAATGACGCAGTAGGTTTTAGGCTTCTGCAGTGAGGCGATACCCAAACTCTTGCTTATAGTTATTTTTATTCGATTCAAACTTGATTTGCATATTCAATTTAATTTTTACTCGTTTTAAGATTTATTTATTCATTTACATTAATCTATATTGTATGTTTGTTCGCATGGATTGTTTATTTAATTTCTGTTCGTTTTAAGTTTCATTTATACTTTAATAGCAAAATATTTGTTTTCGTTATAAGCTTGATTTTCATATTCAATCTAAGCATTACTTGCTTTACGATCTATTTATTCATTTATATTATTACTTGTTGTATGGTTTTTCCTATGATTGTTTCTTTAATTTCTTTTCATTCTGGGTTTAATTTATCCTTTAACAATAATTTCTGGTCGTGTTGAGTTTCTATTTTAAAGGGTAGTTGTATATATCGAGCTTAAGTTTAAAATGGCCTTTACTTTTCTTTGAAAAACTTGTTTTTCGGAAAGATTTTTTTTAATTAATACCATACAAGGATAAAACCTTTACTAAACCTTTACTAAACCTTTACTGTTTGTCTACATATGAGTTTTAATGCTTGCTGAGTGAATTTTCTCTCGAGTGATTGTGACGATTTTTTTTGGGAGGGCGACGAGGAGGTAGAATAGAAGAATGATTTTTAATTTTGTGTCTTTGGTATCCAATTAGGTCGTGAAATTTTTAGAAATTAATTTATTTCGTTTATTTTTATTTATTTATTTATTTTATTATTATTTATTTTTTTTGCCCTGTTTATTTTTTTGAGGGGGGGGGGATAAGGATGGCTGGTAGTAATTGTGTATGTGGGGTTTTGTAAAGGGCGATGTCTGCCCATACAAGTTTAATAATCTTCTGGTTTTGTTGTTAATGTGGTTTTTTTTTTTTTTTTATAAAACCTTTTTCTCTCTATCTATATCAGTATCTGTTGTCTTCATATTTAATATAATCATTTATTTTAAATTCGGTTTGTTTTGGGCTTCATTAACTCTTTAATAGTAATTTCTTGTAGTTTCAAGTTTTAATTATAATAAGACTTTATTTCTGCTCATCCTAAGTTTAATATGCCTCTCTAGTTTTCTTTGAAAAGCTTCTTTTTCGGAATGTCTTTTCTAATTAATTACTTAAAAACTAGACATTTTAAAGGGCTTTATGCTTCTCGAGTTTAGTGATCTGATTTTTGTTATTTATGCTTCGTCTTTCATCTCTAAACGTATGGAATAATGTAAAAAAAAAATTAACAGGATGTTTCGCATATCTTATTTTCGTTTCACTGTTTTTTTCTATTTTCGTTGTCTAACTTCTTATTTTCGTTGTAAAAACTAGACACAATAAATTTAGTGAATTTAGTGATCTCATTTCTCATATTTATGCTTTGTCTTACATCACTAAACGTGTGGAATAATTTAAAAGAAATTAACAGGATGTTTCGTATATCTTATTTTCGTTTCACTGTTTTTTTTTTCTTATTTTCGTTGTCTAATTTTCTTATTTTCGTTGTAAAAACTAGACACAATAAAGGGCTCTGTGCTTCTAGAATTTATTGATCTGATTTCTCTTATTTATGCTTCATCTTTAATCTCTAAACGCATGGAATAATTTAAAAGAAATTAACAGGATGTTTCGCATATCTTATTTTAGTTTCACTATTTTGTTCTTATTTCCGTTGTCTAACTTCTTATTTTCATATTACAAACTAGACATAATAAAGGGCTTTGTGCTTCTCGAATTTAGTGATCTGATTTCTCTTGCTTATGCTTCATCTTTCATCTCTAAACGTATGGAATAATTTAAAAGAAATTAACAGGATGTTTCACCTATCTTATTTTCGTTTCACTGTTTTTTTTTCTTATTTTTTTTGTCTAATTTTCTAATTTTCGTTGAAAAAACTAGACAAAATAAAGGGCTTTATGCTCCTGTAAGTTAGTGATCTGATTTCTCTTATTTATGCTTCATTTTTCATCTCTAAACGTATGGAATAATTTAAAAAAAATTCAAAGGATGTTTCGCATATCCTACTTCGTTTCACTGTTTTTTCTTATTTTTGTTGTCTTATTTTCGCTGCTAAAACGAGACATAATAAAGGGCTTTGTGCTTCTCGAATTTAGTGATCTGATTTCTATTATTTATGCTTCATCTTTCATCTCTAAGCGTATGGAATAATTTAAAAGAAATTCATAGGATTTTTCGTGTTTCTTATTTTCGTTTCACTGTTTTTTCTTATTTTCTTTGTCTTATTTTCTTATTTTCGTATTTTCTTATATTTTGGGCTTTATACTCTACGAGTTTAGTTCTTTGATTTCACTTATTTATGCTTCATCTTTCATCTCCAAACGTATGGAATAATTTAAAAGAAATTCACAGGATGTTTTGGATATTTTATTTTCGTTTCACTGTTTTTTCTTATTTTCCTTGTCTTATTTCCTTATTTTCGTTGTAAAAACTAGGACATAGTAAGAGGCTTTGTGTTTCTTGAATTTTGTGATCTGATTTCACTTGTTTACACTTCATCTTTCATCTCTAAAGGTATGGAATAATTTAAAAGAAATTCACAGGGTGTTTCGCATATCTTATTTTCGTTTCAATGTTTTTTCTTATTTTCGTTGTCTTATTTTCTTATTTTTGTTGGAAAAACTAGACAATATGAAGTGCTTTATGCTCCTCTAATTTAGTGATCTTATTCTCTTATTTATGCTTCATTTTTCATCTCTAAACGTATATAATAATTTAAAAGAAATTCTCAGGATGTCTCACATATTCTATTTTCGTTTCACTGTTTTTTCTTATTTTTGCTGTCTTATTTTCTTATTTTCGATGTAAAAACAAGACATGATAAAGGGCTATTTGCTTCTCGAATTTAGTGATTTGATTTCTTTTATTTATGCCTCATCTATCATCTCTAAACGTATGGAATGATTTAACAGAACTTAACAGGATGTTTTGCATATCTTATTTTCAATTCAGTGTTTTTTGTTTTTGTTTTGTTGTCTTATTTTCGTTGCAAAAAGAAGACATGATAAATGGCTTTATGCTCCTGTAATTTAGTGATCTGATTTCTCTTATTTATGCTTCATCTTTCATCTCTAAGCGTATGGAATAATTTAAAAGAAATTCGCAAAATGTTTTGTATATCTTATTTTCGTTTCACTGTTTTTTCTTATTTTCGTTGTCTTATATCCTTATTTTTGTTGTAAAAACTAGACAAAATAAAGGGCTTTTTGCTTCTTGAATTTAGTGATGTAATTTCTCTTATTTATGCCTCATCTTTTATCTCTAAACGTATAGAATGATTTAACAGAAATTAGCAGGATTTTTTGCATATCTTATTTTCGTTTCACTGTTTTGTTTTATTTTCTTGTCTCATTTTCTTATTTTCGTTGCAAAAATTAGACATAATAAAGGGCTTTGTGCTTCTTGAATTTAGTGATCTGATTTCTCTTATTTATGCTTCATATTTTATCTCTATTAATTAAAAAAGCTTTTTCCAAAAAATAAGTTTTTCAAAGGAAATTAAAGAACTCCATTAAACAAAAAGTGAGCAAAAATAAAATAAAATAATCGACCAAGCGTGAAACTACCAGAAATCAGCAACGATAAATAAATGAAACCCAAAACGAAATAAAATTACAATAAATAACCGATTCAAACTCAAAACGAGCAGAAATTAACATAAGTTGGCGCAAAACCCCTATGCCTTCCCAAGGCCAGAACAGAATTTGCACTTTACTGAGAAAATATTCATGTTTTTACTTTTATTACTTTAATAAATCAAATAATATTAACGTTTTGATTACTAAATATCAGTATATGTATATTAAACTGAAAATACACATTCATTTATATTTTTCAGTAAAGTGCAAATTTTGTTCAGGCCTTGGGAAGGCATAGGGGTTTAGCGCATTGGGAATTAGCATTATCCCTGTGTATTTTGATTTAATCTTAAGGCAACATTTAGTTTTTAAACATAATGGGCAAATGGGAGGGTGGGCGTGGGAGGGTTGGCGTGGGAGGGTTGGCCTGGGAGGGTGGGAGTGGAAGGGGGATTAGTTGCCCTCCAATCACTTTCGACTATTAAAAAGGGCATCAGCCCTTTCTATTTTCAATCGAATGAGCCCTTTTCGAAGTTCCCATGACAACTCCTTCGATACGAAGTGCCCTGGTCTAAACAACAACAACAACAACAAAAAATAATATATTATACTCACATTTATCTTTACTATAAAAATGTCAAGCCTTCCAATCATTTTCGACTATTAAAAAGGACACTAGGCCTTTCGATTTCCAATCGAATCAACCCCTTTGGAAACGACAACGCTTTCTATAAACACATTATATGCCCCCAGGGCATAAATTACAACCCTTACCCTAAAGTCTGTTAGGGTGGTGGTCATCCTCTAAGACCGAATTTCCAGAGCTTACAACTACGTTAAACAAAATGGCTATTTCAAAATTTTGATTGGATGTGTTTGGGGAAAGGATGGGCGTGAGAAGGGCGGTAGTCAGTCTCGAATCACTTTCAACTATTAAAAATGGCCCTAGCCCTTTCAATTTCTAATCAAATGATCCCTTTTGAAGTTTCTACGACAAAACTTTCAATACAAATCTTATATGCCACCCAGGCATAACTTACAACCCTTGCCCTGAGTGCTGGGGGGGGGTGTCATTCTCAAAGACCTAATTCCAAGAACTTTCTACTACGTTGAACAAAATGGCTATCTAAAAATTTTGATTGGATATGTTTGGAGGAAAAGTGGGCGTGAGAGGGGGGGTAGTTGCCCTCTAATCACTTTCGACTATTAAAAAGGGCACTAGCCCTTTGAATTTCCAATGGAATAAACCTCTTTTAAAGTTTCTACGACAACGCCTTCTACAAAAAACCTTATATGCCCCCATGGCATAACTTACAATCCTTGCCCTAAGAGCTGTGGGGGGACTGTCCTCAAAAACATAATTTCTATCTGGAAATCAACTACGCTGAACAAAATGGTTACCCTCCAATCACTTTCGAATATTACAAAAGGCCTAGCCCTCTCAAATTCGAATTGAATGAGCCCCTTTTGAATTTTTAAGACAACTCTATCTATAAAAACCTTACATGCCCCCAGGGCAGAACTTACAACCTTTGCCCTGGAGGCTCTGGGGGGTTTGTCATCCTTAAATATATAATTCGCAGAACTTTCAACTACGTTGATCAAAATGGCTATCTCTAAACTTTGATTGAATGTTTTTGGAGAAATGGTGGGCGTAAGAGGGGGGTTTATTATTCTCCACTCACTTTCGACTATTAAAAAGGGCAATTTCAGTTTCCAATCAAATCAGCCTCTTTTGAAATTTCCATAACAACTTTCTATACAAAATTTATATGCCCCCAGGGCATAACTTACAACCCTTGCACTGGGGGCTCTGAGGGGATTATCATCCCAAAAGACCTAATTTCAAGAACTTTCAACTACGTTGAACAAAATGGATATCTCAAAATATTGATTGGATGTGTTTGGGAAAATGGTGGGCGTGAGAGGGGCGTTAGTCGCTCCCCAATCACTTGCAACTATTAAAAAAGGCACTAGCCCTTTCACTTTCCAATTGAATGAGCCCTTTTGAAGTTTCTACGCTTTCAATAAAAACCTTACATGCCCCCAGGGTATAACTTACAACCCTTGCCCTGAGGGCTGTGGGGGGAGGGGTTTTCATTCTTAAAGACCTAATTTCCTAATTTCCTTAAAGACCTACTTAAAACTACGTTGAATAAAATGGCTATCTAAAATATTTATTGGATTGTGTTTGGAGAAAAGATGGGCGTGAGAGGGGGGTTAGTTGTCCTCAAATAACTTTCGACTATTAAAAATGGCACTAGCCCTTTAAAATTTCCAATCGAATGAGCCCTTTTTCAAGTTTCTAAAACAAAGATTTCAATAAAAAACCTTATATGCCCCCAGGGCATAACTTATAACCCTTGCCCTGAAGACTCTGGGGGGAGTGTCCTGCTCAAAGGTATAATTTCCTGAACTTTGCAATGCGTTGAACAATATGGCTGTCTCAAACTCTTTATTGGACGTGTTGGGGGAAATGGTGGGCGTGGAAGGGGTGTTAGTTGCTTTCCAATAACTTTCGAGTCTTAAAAAGGGCACTAGCCATTTCAATTTCCAATCGAATGAGCCCTTTTTGAAGTTTCTATGACAACGCGTTATATAAAAATCTTATATGCCCCCTGGGCATAATTTTCAACCCTTGCCTTGAGGGTAGTGAGGGAGTGTCCTCCTCTTTACTTATTCCCCGTTCCTTATTTCCATCTCGAGTGTTCCCGTTATTTACTTAGGCAGCGCGATCGCGCTGCCTATGATTTATACATCAACTTTCTATATAAACCTTATATGCCCCCAGGGAATAACTTTCAACCCTTGCACTGAGGGCTCTGAGAGGTTTATCATCCTAAAAGACCTAAATTTCAACGTTTCCTAACGACATCCTAAAGTTCAACGTTTAACTACGTTGAACAAAATGGATGTCTCAAAATTTTGATTGGATGCGTTTTGGAAAATGGAGGGCGTGAGAGGGGCGTTAGTCGCTATCCAATCACTTTCAACTATTAAAAAGGCCTTTCAATTTCCAATTGAATGAGCCTTTTTGAAGTTTCTACGACAGTAGTAAGTTATATAAAGGTTTCACGAGTGATTGCGTAATATGACTTACCAGGGTCAGTCACCTATTACTACGAACGGTACATGCCTTACCAGACGGGTTTCTAAGGTAACACCATTTTTTTGGGGTCAATCAGAGAGAGAGCGGTGGTTACTCCAGAAACATTAACTTGATTAGTAGGTTTTTTTTAAAACTTGGTAACGTATAATGTACTCAAGCATGTCTATGATTTCTATGCAGTGTAACTTGATTAATTTTGTAGATAGTCTTGTACACTTTTAGTGTGAATTTTTCAAAGAGAGTGAGTATTTGACATTTTTGCAAAAAGGGATAAGGAATTCGCAAATTGGACTCTATGAACGATATTAATTAATGTTTTGAATAATGGGAGTGTGAATGATTCTAATTAGTGATTGGATTGTATGACGGTGGAGAAAAAAAGGATTAAACTGATTAACAGTTAAGGTAACCCCGAAGGGGTTGTTAACTCAGGTAATTTTTTACTTGACCTAGCTTTACGTTTCCGATGTGGTCTGTATAATACACTAGTAACGTTGTAAAATCATTGTCAATTTAAAATAGGATCTACCGTTCCCTTCGTTCCCCCATTTCGGAGGGGCAGGGGAGGGTAGGAGAGGGGGAGGGGGAGTCAATTTTGGAGGTAACACATTCTAAAGGAGAAATCGTAAAATACCCGAGACAATGAACAAGTCCCAATATGCCAAGTATTTAGTTAATATAATGCTTAGAAGAGAAATTAAGTTTTGAGGGGGGTGTAAAAATGGTACTTATTTAATATTTCTCCTGAAGCATTTCAAGTCAAATATTTACCGGGGTATTAAATAAGTAGCATTTTTCCCCCTCCCTCAAAACTTAATTTCCCCCTGCCTATCTTTATTTTAACTAACTACTTGCCCCACCCCCCTCACTACATATAAAGTATTAAAAATATATCTTATCCAAATCTAAATTTCACCATTTTTTATTCTATTAATTACACTGAAAAAAAAAATTTAACAACTAAAAACCAACGATAATTATTCGCTAGTTTGACATGACATAGACAATGCAATGTTTTGAATAATAGCAATACAGTAAAAATAAAAAAGATATTTGTCAAGGAATATTGATTAGTTCAGAAAGAAGCAATAGTCTATTTCTCTTGAAGCATTTCTAGTCGTATGTTTACTGGGATATGAGGTCCATAGACAATAATAAAAAAGCACATTCAAATATAACACCACAAGATGATTTTTTCAATCCGATAAATTCTGTGTCATACAGTCCTATCATCTTGGAGGCTATTAATGTAGTTGTTAAGTAGAGAAATACTTCATCAAACTTTTATACCTTCGCTCAAGGCTGAATGGAGTTATGGGTAGTGAGATGAGTCCTAAAACCATCTAAATTCATTGTAGGGAGGAGTCATAAAACCTCCAGTGGGAAAGCCACATCGTGTTTCTTATCAATCATAGAGCACAATTATTAGAACCATAAGCATATTTTGACATTTTATGATATGTACAAAAAGAAAAAAATAAATAAAGTTGAAAAATGTTAATGACTCCTAAATCTTTTGGAAACAGCTTCTATTTTCCCCCTTTTAGCATTATTTTCACTAAATACTTGCCCCCACCCACTCCCCAGACAGTTCAGAAAGAAGCAATAGTCTATTTCTCCTGAAGCATTTCAAGTCAAATGTTTACCGGGGTATTAAATAAGTAGCATTTTTACACATCCCTCAAAACTTATTTCCCCCCTCATAGCATTATTTTAACTAAATACTTGCCCCCACCCCCTCCCTTCATATAAAGTAGTCCAAATATAGCTTAGCCAATTCTAAATTTCATCATTTTTTATGTTATTAATTACACTGAAAAAAAAAATTGAACACCTAAAAAGCCACAATAATTATTCGCTAGTTTGATGTGGCATAGACAATGCAATGTTTTGAATAATAGCAATACAGTAAAAATAAAAAAATATTTGTCAAGGAATATTGATTAGTTCAGAAAGAAGCAAGAGTCTATTTCTGCTGAAGCACTTCTAGTCGTATGTTTACCAGGATATTAAATAAGTACCATTTTTACACCCCCCCCCTCCAAACTTAAGTTCTCTTCCAAGCATTATATTAAAAAAAAACTTTCCATAACGGGAATTGGTCTTTTTCTCGGGTAGTTTACGATTTATAATAGGCCACAGGCCTAATTTTGCTTTAGTGTGTGCCCCATTGTTTTTGTGTGGGTTCCATTGTAACTGAATCCCCGTGTAACAGAACCCCAAGCAACTGAACCCCCATGCACCTGAACCCTTGTGCAAGTGAGCCCTCTTTAACTGAACCCTCATGCAACTCAACCCTCGTGCAACTCC
>NC_142804.1:25358517-25393829 GCF_049724085.1 Artemia sp. Qi Xiang Cuo | reverse complement strand
AAGTTGTAGGTGGCAGCAGGGGTGCCCCGTGGGAGTAGAACCTCCCCTTCTACTGGCAACTAACCCCACTCTCACGCCTACCATTCCCCAAATACAGCCAATCAAAATTTTGAGATAGCAATTTTGTTCAACGTAGTTGAAAGGTCAGGAACTTATTTTTTGAGGATGACACTCCCCCCACAGCCCTTAGGGCAAGGATTGTAAGTTAAGCCCAGGGGGCTTATAAGATTTTTATAGAAAGCGTTGTCGTAGAAACTTCAAAAAGAGCTCATTCGATTTGAAATTGAAAGGCATAGTGCTCTTCTTAATAGTCGAAAGGTATTGGAGGGCAACTAACCCCCTGTTATGCCTACCATTTCCCCAAAGTCATCCAGTCAAAATTTTGAGATAGTCAGTTTCTTCAACGTAGTAGAGAGGTCTAGAAATAATGTCTTTTATGATGACAAACCCCCCCACAGCCTCCAGGGCGAAGCTTGTAAGCTATGCCTTGGGGGCATATGAGATTTTTATAGAAAGTTTTTGTCATAGAAACTTCAAAAAAGGCTCATTTAATTGAGAATTGAGAGGGTTATTGCCCTTATTAATATTCAAAAGCGATCGGAACGTCCTCCCACGCCTATCGTTTTTCCAAACACTTCCAATCAACATTTGGATATAGCCATTCTGTTGAACGTAGTTGAAGGGTCAGGAAATTACGTCTTTTAGTAGGACAACCCCTCACAGCCCTCGTGGCTAAGGTTGTAAGTTATGCCCTGGGGCATAAAAAACGTATAAAAAACGTATGTGATTGGCTTCACCCCGTATTCAATACCCCGTTCTTTACGAGAAAGTTGCTTTTAGTACTTTCATAAGAGCTATTTGTTTTAATTAACGGCCTTTGTGATTAAGGGATCATTCTTAAAGAATTTGAAAAAAAATTAAAACTTTAGCATAAAGAGCGAGGAATTGAGTAGGGGGCAAACCCCCTAATATACGTAATAAAATATACGACTATAGGAGTTCGTTACGTAAGTTAATTCGTAAATAACGTATATTTATTACTAATGAGAATGTTCGTAAATAAAATTAAACAACTTTCGAGAAAGCCATTTAGCCAAGAAAAGTAAAATTAATATACCAACTTTGTTTTCTTAATTATTCATGAACCGTGATCCAAACTCAAAACCTGCATTAATTCAAAAACGAACAAAAATGATTCCGTATATGAAAGGGACTATCCCCTCCTCAACGCCTCGCTCTTTAAGATAAAGTTTGACTCTTTCTCACAACTCTATTTTTTAAAACAATAAAAACTCTTTCTCCCAACTCTATTTTTAAAACAATAAAAAACTTTAGCGGAAAGAGCGAGGCATTGAGAAGGGGACAGCCCATTTCATATCCGGAATAATTTCTGTTCGTTTTAAGTTTTAATGTCGCTCCTTACTTTCATTTAAAAAAAACTTGTTTTTTTACCTAATCTAGGTATAGTCAGCTAGTTCATAGTTTCAGTAGTTAATTGCATAATAGCCTATTCTCTAAAAGTTTTGTTCACCTAGATCAATTACTTTCCTTTTAATTATTTACAAAATTTTGTCCCGAAAGTGGTTGCCTACCCTAGGTTGGATTGCTTAAAAAGTAATTGTTTATCTTATTAGGTAATTACCTACTAAATACTGATTAGATTTACCCATTAGATTTACATATATAGTACTTCTGGAGCAACTCAGCCTCTCAAATCAAGCACTTTGTTTTCGACATCCCACCTTCTGCCTCAAATACAGGGTTGCTACCCCTTGTGATTTATCACTATTTCTAGCGTTTTTTATGTTGCTCAGTCATTTTATGCTAGCTAGTGATTTATAGAGATTTTTGCTCTAAAACTAGTGATTTTGTCCTAAATCTAGTGATTTTTCCCGATATAGCGTTTAGAATCATGAGTCAATAGAATAAATCATACGAGAAGCTAATTAATAGAAAAACAGAAAACAGCGATTAAATGTTATTGATCAACCTTCTGATAATATTGAAAGTTTCGAATCTTTGAAAACACCGAAAGAAAAAGATTTATTAACAAGTGTTGTAGACTTGTTGCCTCCATCCTATCGTGAATAAAGTAAAAGACTTTTGGCTTATCTCGCTGAAAATAAAAAAATGGATGTGAAAAAGAATGAAGTTATGCTCCAGGGCAAGAGTTACAATTTAATTGATTTGTTATCCGATCGGATTGCAAATCGTAAAAGAGTTGATTCCATTGATAATCATCTACATAATTTTTTTAATTCGTCAAATTTTCTCAAAAGTCTTATTAGCAATAAGCAAACTTTAAAGAAAATTAAAAGGACATAGCCCATGAACAACAAAATTAAAGATGGAAGATGATGATTTTAAATCTTTCCTTGAAAATTACACCAAGTAGAAACAATGATTTGATGACAACGCGGTGGTAGCTAGACAAAAGTGAAGAGGTATTGACTAACCCAGTAGTACGAAAAAGCGTAGTAGACGGTTCATACCTCGTTTCCGTTCAAAATGTATCAAGTTTTGAAAGGGGCTTATGAAAATATTGGAGAGCCAGGAAGTTTAAGTTCTCCCACTACACTTGCATAGGTTACCGGAATTAAAAAGAAGCTAGCAAAAGAGTTTTTACGAAAAGACTCAAGTTACACTCTTCATCAAAATCATAGGACTAGAGATCGGGCATATCGAAAACTAAAGCCTTATACCCCCTGCATATATTAAAAGCAGATCTTTTGACTTTAGACGCGATTCAAAGATGCCATAATAAAATCTTACAAGTATATTTTACTTGCAATAAGTGTTGTAGTAACTATGCATATGCAGTACCATTGCAGTCAAAGAGAGACAATGAAGTTGATAATGCCCTTGAATCCATCTTTGAAAAATATTCATATACAAAAAATTCAAACAGACCTTGGAAGTGAATTTGTTAATCTACATGTAAAAAGGGTTTAGTTGAAATATGATACAATACTCTAAGATATTTTCTTAAACTATATTGGCCTGACATAACGTAAAGAAATAAAAACGAGCGAAAATGGGGTTTTTAAAGGCCAAATGAAAATACTGAAAAAAAACACAACAAAGCAAATATTTCGAGAGGTAAAACGCATGTTTTCTTCAGCGTGAAACGAAATAACATATCTAAGGAAAGTGACGAAGAAAAAAACAACAAAAAACAAACGCGGAAAGTCAATGTGAAAGGAACCAAAAAACCAAAAACTTAAAAGATGAATAAAAATTCGATAAAAGCCAAACAACAAAAAACAAACGCGGAAAGTCAATGTGAAAGGAACCAAAAAACCAAAAACTTAAAAGATGAATAAAAATTCGATAAAAGCCAAATATTATATATAAAAATCATATATGGCTTTTATTGAATTTTTTATTCATCTTTTAAGTTTTTGCTTTTTTTCTTTGGTTCGTTAACAATCAACCTGTAGTTGAAAAGATCAATTCATATGAATAACCCTTTGTCATATTATCATATAAGAAGTTTGGGACTATGAGCGATTTGTGTCGTGCTATCAACAAAAAAAAATCATATCCTAAAAATGGTGCCTTTCAATTCAATTATTCAAAAGAAGAGGGTAAAATTAGTTTACCCATTGACAATAAAAAGGTTATTTTTAACGATAATATAAGAAAAGTTCTTGGTTATAAACATAATATAATCAATTGTAAAAGCGCAGGAAGCGCTAGTGGAATGAATAATGTCATTTTCGCAGAGTATCTGCCCACCTTCTCCTCGGACAGTTGTATATTTCTTTACGCATCCTTTGTCGAGAGATCAAGAGTTGGTTATACCGAAGTCCCCCTCCTAAGCGTTCTTGAACGAAAAACCTCTAATGACCACATTCACCACTGCAATATAAAGCACCCTCAATACATTCCAGTCAACAATTCGTATTTGGAGCTCCGTCAGTTAGCATCACAGTTTATAGAATTAGCAGTATGATCATACCCTATCTCACCCATTATAAAAACCTGGACTAAGGTGCGACTGCTCCAGAGAACGTTTTTGCAGATATAAACATAAGCGGCATTAGATCTTTTCACGGGTAGACAAGTCAGATTTCTCTTGGACATGAAACAAGTGGAAACCCGCTATTACGAATAATGCACTTTGTAACCATTTCTCATTGATTGACGGAAACAGACTAACCCGCTAATGTAGAAATAAGCGGGAGGAGCTTTTTGTTCGTACCGAGAATGAAGACCAGAAATGATCTGCGATAAACTTACTGGATAATTCTATAAACTGTGGTTAGCATTAAGAAGTGAATTGGGTGTTCCTCTAGCAATAACAAAAGTTTGGTTGTAATTACAAGTCAATTTCGACCCATTTAGTGAAATGGCTAATAGAGCTCTGTTTGTGTGTCCTGATATTATTTGCTATGTTGCTACTCTTGGACCACGACAGTTGGGTCATGGAATGGACTATTACAGGGTTTGTTCGTCAATGTCAGGGTACGGTGTTGGTAATTGGTTTTCTAAGATGTTTCGCTCTGCACTACCCTTGGCTACAAAATGTATTGCACCGGTTGCAGTGGATTTTGCGTCCTCTTCATTATATGATTGGGGCTCTGGGAAGGATATCCAATAACGTGTTTCCCAAAATATCAGGTCGAGCGCGCGATCCGTTAGTGAGTGATTGAAAACAGTGTGGAAAAGGTTTAAAAAGGGTGCGAAAGGGTGCTCATTAGTCTCAACTCAACCCGGAAGCATAAAGCATCAAATAAGAAGAAAATAAAAAGATCCAAAACGGACTTCATTTCCTAGAAAATTGCATATTTACCACATAAAGATTCTCACCTTTCAGTCACCTCATATCTAAATCTTTTCAATGCGGAAAATGTAGATGTCAGTATAAATCTTGGATATTATAAACAATTTTATCCGCAGCAACCGCTCTCTGAAAATCTCCATTTTGAAATTTATTCCACTGAAGACCACTTCATAGATTTAACTTCAAAATTTATTTATTTAAACGTCATTGTTAAAAAATCTAACAATAAAAAACCAAGTGCAGCTGAGGGACTATTCTATCAAGATGTGTACTACACACTATATTTCGACAAATAAGTGTCTACATAAATGGAACATTGGTGAGCCCGAGCAATAATCTTTCAAATTATGCAAATTATATACAATTCATGTTGATGACTACAATGTCTTATAAGTTTTTGAGGGGACAGGCACTGGATTATGAATATAAAACAGATACCAACTTCACTAATATTCTTAGAGATGCGACAACTAAAGATTTACATTTAGTTGGGAAACTAAATCATGAGATATATAATATACCTTAATGGCTGTCTCCCAATGTAAAGACTGATATAAAACTACAACTTGCACCGTCCAATTATATTATGCGAAAATTACAGGGCGATCCTCCCGATGTAACAGGCTCTCTCAAGTCGGCAATACTTCATGTACCAAAACAACAAGTTATGAGTTTTGTTGCCTCGGCAATTGAAAAATTAAGATCCTCTGGAAATAATATCAAATTGCTCGTGCCTCATGAAATCACAAATCAAGGCCATATTGCTACAGGCACGCTCACCTATACCGATTCATCATTTATCAATGGTGAGATTTCTTCAGAATTGGCATTGGCTTTTGTAAAAAGTGCGAGCGCTGTTGGATCATTGATATATATTCCGCATAAATTTGAACTCTTTGGACTTTCATCAATTATGTGTAAAGCAAATGGAATTCCTCTCTGCAACTTATCCTTTAATAAATCTTACAGGTCCCTATATGAATTGACACTGCAATCCCTGGATTAATATTTACAATTATTCGAAAATGGTATAAGTGAAGAAATATTTGCGACAACTCATGGCATTATTGTATTGGATTTGTCCGGTACTCAAGATATGAGTATTATCCGAACGGGTAATGTGTGTTTAGAGTGAACCTTTGCCTAGCCATCGGAGGAAATTATTGCATTAATCTCACTAAATCAACTTGCAACCTATTGGGAAATTACCCCTGACGGTAGTGTTTTATTAGACTTGGCACCATGGACACGAATCAAATAATCAGTGTATTCAATATGGACCCTTATATGTCCAAATGTAAATCCTATTGCATACCTTCAGATTTCCTGGAGCATAATCAAAATGTTGACAATACCCTTATCATTCTTAATAGCAGTATATCAACGGTAAAGAAAGGGCATTGGTTATTCATCTTTCAAACAAGAAGCAATATAGAATTTTTGATCCTCTTGACCTACCGGATACGTTCTACACACCTCAAATTAAAAATTTTCTTGAACAGAGCGGATAATCTATTATTCAAAATCTGAAGCGGGTAAAATATCTATCAACGAAAAGCTGTGGTTTTCAGGACCTAATATATTTAATTTTTCGAAGTCGTGGCCATACTTACATGGAATTTTTCGAAATTTATGGTGACAATCCTCGATTGAATGACCTTCTTGTTTAAAATACTCTTAATATATTAATATATCTTAATATTTCTATTCATAATTTAAATTTCAGTGCCCTAAAAGTGAAATGCTTGAAAAATGTATCTAAATTTGTTTATTAAAAATATTTGTATATATACAAAACACTGTGTCCTTTTAGATTTCTTCTTCTTCGTATAGGTAATCATCAGAAACGATAAGGGGTAACAACTCATCAGGATTCAACTTGTATTCGTTTTGAAATGCAAATTCAGGGTCAAATTTTGTGCAACATAGTATAACTTCATTTTTATCAAATCTCTTAGTAGAGTCAATTATACTACTATGTTCATATTATAAAATTCAGGTGTTTCAATTTGCTTATTTAAAGTATTGTCACATACAAAGTTCTCAAATGAAGAATCACTTTCTGTAACAGCCAAATAAAAGTCTGTAGTTTTTTAATAAAAGTAGCCAGTATCTTCTCAGCGATGTCGTAAAGACCAGACTCTTTTATTATTCCAGCAATTGAAGCCTAAACCAGGCTCTTCTTCCCAAAACAACTTAAAGCCACGACGATACCAGTCTCTTAAAAATAAACTGAACTCACGTTTAGGGTTTTTTTGCAATCATGCCACGGTAAGTATTTTCCCATTGATCACATTTATCATAGTGACAATTGGAGCATAAGAATCCTCTATTAGGAGAGTCATAAATATCTTCAAGATATTAATTACAGTCTTTAATTTGCACTGCATATTTTCTATGCAATTTACATGGATTGCATAATTTATACTTTTCATTATAGTAATCAGCAAAAGCACAATTCTCACAGGATGACCAGCTGCCCAATGTATATAATGCATAATGGGCATGTGTAAAACATTTTTTCGATGTTGACTGTCTCACTTCCAAAAAGAAACTAACTAAGGATCAATAAAAATTTCTCCTAGTGGTCACAAAACATGTTTAGACATGATTTCGTACAAAATGGCCGTCTGAGCAGTGGTTAAGAGTAAAACCACGATATGATTTTGTTTTGTCTCAATTAATATATCTACAAATTGAGTAGAAGCTTGGGAACCACGACTACAAAGTTTCATACAAGAGGCCAAAGATGGGGAATCAGTTCCCATTATATCGTTAAGCATTTCTAGTGAAAATATTTTTCTTTGAAGAGATAATTCCAGAAAGTTATCATCTAAAATAAACCATTTTACCAATTTTACTCGATTATTTCTTATTCTAAAATCTATCCATTTTAACACTCTCACTACCAAATACAGACTAACCGTTTTCTATAAATTGTTCTCTTCAATATATTTCGCCAGCGCATTTAATCCGTCGTTTAGTCTGTGTATATGCACTATATTCACCTTAGCCGCAAAGCATAAATGTTCTTCCGACTTGAATTTGCTTAATCTTATAACATATACAGCATAGCCTACATCTTGTCCCATTCTATGGTTAGTCGGGTACCGATTGTAATTTCCACTTCTACTTTAGGCACTCTAGATCCCATTTCATCAACACTTTCAATATTCAATAATTTATAAGCATCCATTATGATGTTGACTGCCCCACTTCCAGAAAGAAACTGACTCTCGATCAATGAAAATGGCTTCTACCCGGAAACATGTTTAGAGAAGATTTTCCTATAAAATTGCCGTCTAAGGTTTTTAATAGAAAAATAATGTGGTGAAGTAAAAACAACTGGATTCCAGGAAAAGCCGTTTAAACATGTATAGAGGGGAAACATCTGAGAATTTCGCCTAGAAACAGGGTCTGCTCGGAATCTTGCCAGGGGTGTTGTGACGTTAGAGGGCCTGCGTTTAAAATCCAATACTATTTTCCTATGGCTGCCGTGACGTCAGAGGGCTCCGGTAGAAATAGCTGACCGCATTGTACAGGTTCAAGGGATTAGGAGCTTTCCTTATTAATTTCCTTATTTTTTACTACTTTTCTATTATCCCGACCACATTCCAAGTAATTATATTGTGTCACAGCACCTGGAAATCTTGCCAGGAGTGTTTTGATGTTAGAGGGCTCCCTTGGGAATCTCGCCAGCTAGAAACAGGGCTCCCGTAGGAATCCTATGGAAAAGGGAGGGCTTGCGTTTAAAGTGCTTGTGGGGGTTCTACTCACCCAGCCCTATAGACTGTACAAGGAAAGTAGACATGGAGAACCGGCAAATGGGTATTTGCTGTCTAAATTGATTGCAAAGCGTGATTTCACATTGTGTTTAAAATATTTAAACTGTTGTTTTATGGGGTTTAGGGGGGGAAGTACGTAGGTTAGGTTACGTATTTAATATATGCTATGCTATACCCCCACCCCCCTAATGTGCAAATATATAGCCCAAATTTGTTTCTAAAATATTATATATTCATCCTATTTTATTTTATTTCATTAGCATTGACCAAACTTGACTTCTTTCGTGTATTGCGGTGGGTGAGATATAATGCACAAAAACCAAACTGCCTCTAGATTCTCGTAAGGAAGTTATGAACAGATTTTATAAATATGGCGAGGGAGCTCAACATACACTAGTGGAGAGCACGTAGTAATTTGTCCCCTGCTAACTACCCTACTAGAGTTTTGTCTAGGTATCTAGACATAACTTTACTCAGAGGTATCTGTTAAGAATAAAATCGAAATTCGGTTTCTGATATATATATATATTTTTTTAATTATTCTGCTTTGTTTTGAATCAAAAAGTAAAAAGACACTGGTAAAAATTATCAGTTCGGAGAGCCCAAATTACGGTGGCATCTTTGGCGTGTTCCGTATTCAAAAAACGCAAGAGTTAAGTTTAGACGTCGCTGACAGAAACAAAAAACAGCAAACATTGCAATCCAATCTCAGAGCAATATTAGATGAAAGATCAAGAACAAACATTATCGAGTCACCTATTTGTCAAGATATCAGCCAGAAAAGGACAAGAAAAATTGATTTAGAGCATGACATGTTGATAGAAAACAGTAAAAAGATTTGTGGAGCCCATTTAGACCTACTGAAAAAGAACTCGGGATTAAAAAAAAATAATAAAAAAAATAAAACAGTCTCTGAAAAGGAAATTAATCGTACTGGATAAGCGGGAATATGATTTGAAACAGTTTTAAAGAGAAAATATCGATACTGAGCACGAGATAATAATGCTATCATAAAAAAAAATGATAAAATAAGAAATTGAAATAAGTAGTGCTAGATAGATGAAATCTTAAATACTTTTAGCAAAAGTGAATAAACCTTGACTAGATTTATTAAAACAAAAAAAGTATGTGAAGTGTTATTCGGTTTCATTGAGTAGGCTACTTTCGAACGATACTGGCCAAATTTGTAATCCATTTTATTGATGAGTTGATCCGTGGACAATCAAATGGACAAAAAATAACTTAAATAAGCACAATATTGCACAACAATGATCGATTCCACTACTTACATCTTCCAAGAAGACTATGTTTTTCTAACGTTACGGTGTGTTTTTGTCAGTTGAAATAGATGTAAAATTAGGGATTGTGCTAATGAGCTTGTGATATACTCTGTCCAGCAAATAAAGTCGTCAATAATGAGAGTTGCAGTATGAGATACGACCTAGTTGGGAGTGATTCACGCCCCTTTGTTACCGAAAGTTTAACAGTGCGTTTTATATCCATTAAATAAAATCTTCCTTTAAAGTGAAAGACAACTAAGACTGAAATCAGTGAAGCAGTATATTGGATTCTTTGGATCCAACATACTGCATGCATACTTTCGGATCAAATCAATGTACCTTTGTTAGATTGGTGGAGGAAATGCCAGAGAGATCCCCATGGCACATCCCTCACTATCCAAGTAAGACAACCTTAGTAAGTTATTGATTTTGCGCTTATGTCCCTGTAACTGACCAAATCGTCTCTATTCTCACGCCACTTCAGATGGCTAACGCTCAGGATTGGAGTGGGGGAGGAAACCCTCCGGTATCATCGCACGGTGGGGTTATATTCAACAAGCTGGCTCAGATCTTTGAGCCGTATTCTCCAAAACATATCTTCCCTATAGAAGATATTTTAATAGTATAGGGGTTAATCCCTGTAACGGACTTCCTTAACAACTTTCTGAAAACCTACAACCTAGGCGAGAGTGAGAAATTATAGACACTGAAAAAGGTAAGAAATCTTTCTATTTCAATCAAATCCAAAGCAGAACTAACCCCAAAATACAAAATATAAAAGCAAGATAAACCACCCATGGGATTCTGAACCAACTCGCGATGTCGGGGTTTGTGCGCGCTACTCGGCCAGCCGAATGAATGGCTTATTCTTCCATTTACCACACTGACTTGGACGGTTAAAAATCTCCTGCCTGGCTGGCGCGATGACTCATAGCAAGCATGTCTTTCTTAGCACTCAGATAATTAGTAAATCCTTCCCAGACGTCTCATAATCTTAGCCAAAAAGAAAATTTCAACAGGGAGCTGAAAGTTAGGACAAAAAGATATCTGATGAAAAGCTACGGCCATTTGTGAAGCAATGAATTTAAACGAATTTGGAGAGGGAAAAATAATGAACTGAAGAAAATGACACTTATCTGATGATTAGGGTCAGGGATCCAAAGTCCCCCCCCCCAAGACAAATGGCTGCCACCACGCCGCAACAGTTAGAACCTCAAAGCACATAAGAAACACAAAATACAAAAGACCAACTTAAGAATCTCCAGTAATATTCCAGTCTCTGTTCTCTGGCCAATGTCCACTGCAGATACAGAGCAGCTTTGCCACAGCTTTTACGGCCATAGCTTGGCCCAGGATCTTCTGTCATCCAACGTGTATGTGGATGATTGGACATTGGAGCCTTTGGCTATTTCACCCTTTCAGCCAGCTTCGGGATTTGAAAAAGGGAATCCGCAAGATTAGCGGGAAATACAGTGCTAATAAAATGAAAAGCTTCTCAGGCCCTGCTTGAGAAAAGTATTATATTTACTAATACACCATTAAATGATAAAACCACAAAGGGACAAAAGTCTTATGAATTCTGGTTTATCCAGAATTCATATTTCTGATTTAATCGTGCCTTATAGCACGATTAAATCAGAAATATTCTCACTCTCTTGAATTTATATTTGAGAAAAGCGAAAAATAGGTCACTGGCATATGGGACGATACTAGGCGTCAAGAGAGACTGGCTCAACTAGTCTCTGAGCCTCCAATGGTGGAAGTAAATCCACAACTGAATTAAGACACAACTTAAACCGTGGCATAGTTTAAAATTGCTTGTAACGAAAAATACTAAGGCTTATGATAATGACTAGGGTACAGAGAAATGGAGTATACAACTGAAGGAAACATAAATTTCTTCTGGGTCCCGCGCCATGGGATAGTATTGTAAGGAATAAATGTTGGATGGTGCCCCATGCAGCGTTCACGCGGTAAGAATGGTGCACGCAGATACATGGTAAGAGTTAAAGGAAATTAGGTAACAACTGGTAATGGGAGAGAGTATCGACCAGGGACCATGGTTTGGAAAGGCTATGCATCGGTAAATGAATAACAACTGGACCAACATTAGTGGGCTGAGAGAAATAACTATTTTCTCAGATTGCCTGAATGGAATCCTCCCCAAGAGATTCCTCCCAAAAGAACTCTTTCCCTCATTATTCGGTTCAAATGCCTCAGAAAGTTGAAAGGACAGGATTCCAAATTTCTTCCCAGGTTTTTCTGGTCCGACCCAAAATTCAATACCACGCAAATTTTCCCGTTGTAGTCCTTTAAATTCTACCTCCCGATCCTCTTTTTTTTCAAGAAGACGAAGACCTCCTTCTTCCCCTTAAGGACGTTTATCCTCCCTCGGCTTTGAGCTCTTAAACATAATTGTCCCGAGATATTACTGTCCGCCAGTAGAATGGCCCCTATTGATCCCACGCGAACCACGTGGTTTATGGTTTTCTCACTGAGAATGAAAAAACAGAATTTTTCTCACTTGAAAAAACAGGAATTTTCTCACATTGATTGTTGTCTTCTTGGACGGTTATGTGTGTTGGTCAATTTATTTGATGTTTTTCATGGATGTCAACAGCAATTCATGTCTGTTTTATGGTTTTTGTCAGTGAGAATGAAAAACAGGAACGTGTTGGTCAATTTATTTGATGTCAACAGTAATTTTTGTTTGTTTTATTGTTTTTTTCACTAAGAATGGAAAAACAGTATTTTTCTCACTTGAAAAAACAGGAATTTTCTAAATTTTATGTATGTTTTCTTTGACGGTTATGAATGTTTGTCAATTTATTTTATGTTTTTAATGTATATCAACAGCAATTCATGTCTGTTTTATGGTTTTTGTCAGTGAGAATGAAAAAACAGGAACGTGTTGGTCAATTTATTTGACATCTACAGCAATTTATGTCTGTTTTATGGTTTTTGTCAGTGAGAATGGAAAAACAGGAACTTTCTCACTTTGATGGATTATTGAGTCTAGCGGGGACAGGGTCAATGACACTTCCTTCAAGATCTTGTTGTTGTTTTGGTCCTGTGCACGCAAGACCTAACGGAATAGGAAACAGTTAGATCCCGTGTTTCCTTCTCAGCCAATCAACGAGTCGGATACATCCCCCTTCTCAGCCAATCAGAGGGCTTGCTTACATATTAGCGGCGGAGTGAATATGAGGAAAGGATTTTTGCTATAGTTTTATTAGTCAGTGAATAGAATTCAAAGGATTGAAAAATGAGGCGGCAATTTGATTTTGTTCAAAAAATAGCTTATTTTCAAAGTGTTCAAATCGGCCCTACTTTTTTTTCCCGCGGCGCTTCTCGGGTCCGCAGCGCTTCCCGCGGTACTTCTCGGGCCCACGGCGCTTCCCTTGGCGTTTCCCAGAGCGCTTCTCGGGCGCATCCCGACCCCCCACCCCACCGCGTGGCTCCCAGCCCCCTTTACATAATGTTCAAAAGTTGAAATAGTCGCTTAGACAACATAAGTCGCTATTTCTCTCTAATTCCCAGTTCTAGAGGTTCGGTGAACTCCTCGCTAGCTCCCAATTATTGTAAACCGTCGCGCGAGTGTTCCGATTTCCAAGACTGAACTTCAACAGCTAGGAAAATACACAATTAAATGCCGCGAACCGTTAACTCAGACATTGTCAAAATGTTTCCCCATCGCTAAAATCTTGGCAAGGGTTTGTAAGATTGAAAGCTATTTTAAAAATATCCTTGCGCAAATTACGGGATTCATATGTGACAGATAGATAAATTGAAATAATCTCTCAGTTCCTTCTTCACTTAAAACTAGATAATATTCAATTGTGAACGGAATAGCATTCACAGAGTTTCAAAGGCGGTGAGCATTAATTGACTAGAAATTACCCATGAAAAATATTCGCTTATGAAAAGCGGCGAAGTGATAGCAACAGAGAAAATAGCAAAGATTAGAAAAAAGAGGAGCGGTTTCTTTTGACTAACAAGCAAAAAAAAATATTATATTTAGACATCTCTGAGGGGGAGGGGGGGTTTCAGATATAATAATGTTTGGTGTGATTGACACAGAATATATTGGTCTGAAATATTCCTCAACTGGCATTATTTTCGAAGCAGCTTTCTTACTCCTAGACAATCAACGACGTGAAATTCATTGCTATAAATGGAACGTCAGATACAATATATATAAGTACGAGAAAAACAGATGGAGTTCAACACTAAATTTTATAAATCGAAATGGCTTTTATGTTAAAACCATAAGACCACGTAATGAAAATGGCTATGAAATAAAACATGTACAAGATGAAATTCAGGAAATATGCAGTTTTTTCAGTGTGCAAGCTGTTTATGTTAAGGGAAACGTGCCAACTGATAAACTCTTACTAGAAAAATGTCATAAAAACATAGCATTATTCAATTTAGAAGACTTCAAATGTGAAAAATACCTGTATTCAGTACATGACCCAGAAGATGAAGTTAGATATTTCGCTCAATGGATACCGGAAAAGATGCCTGACAAGGAAAAATGCATCAGATATCCAAAGACCTAAACATGCTCTTCCTCAGATCAAATGGATTAAGCCCTTTTTTTTAAATATGTCATTATGTATTTTTTTTTTAAATATGTCATGATGTATTTTTTCAAATGTTTTTAAATATGTTTAGGCAATAAATATCTTAAGCCTCAGCCGTTTTTATTAATTATAATAATTAATAGCCATGAAAATTATAATTTAAGGTTAAAAATTCCAAGTAACACACTTTCAAGTTCAGCATGTTGGAGAACCCTAAATTCTCACCAATATAAATTCAAGTTAATACTAAAAGGTTAAAAAAAAATTCTGAAATCAAACTGTCAGATTCAGCATGTCAGGGACCATACTTTCATATTCAACAGGTCTGGAAACAAACTATCCTGTACAACACGTTAGAGAACCTTAAATGATGAGATAACTATAAAAGATTCAAGAATTTCTCTGAAATCACACTTTCAGATTCGGCATGTCAGGGAACACTTGAGTGAAACTCTATGGTCGTTATAATATACAAGTTCCATTTGAACAATGTTTTGAGGTCCCCTATCCCAACCCGAAGGAACCCCCGGTCCCCAAAGGCCCCACGCCCTCCAAAGGCCCCCGGTCCCCACAATGCCCGTCAAAGGGCACCGAGCCCAAAGGCCCCCCCCCAACAAACCCAAAAGACCAACAAACAAAAATTTCTCTTAGAAATAATATTTTTCATCACTGATAACACATTTCTGTTCGAACTAGCAAGTTTTCTACAAAAGATAACAAATATTTTCATAGAAGTAACATTTTTTTATTGTGATAACAACTTTTCTCTCAGAAGTAGCAAGCTTTGATTAACACTAACAAACCTACTAATCAAAGTAATGCTATTTAACTTTAAAACTAACATACTTTTACTGAACACACACAAATTTCTCTTAGAAATAATATTTTTCATCAATGATAGCACTTTCTATTCGAACGATCAAGTTTTCAACTAAAGCTACCAAATTTTTTCATAGAATTAAAATTTTTTTACTGTGATAACAATCTTATGTCTGAAATAGCAAGTTTTGGTTAAAACTCGCAAAACTATTCATAAAAGTAACAATATTTTTCCTTAATACTAACATACTATTACTGAACAAACAAAAATTTCTCTTGGAAATAATATTTTTCATCACTGATAACACTTTTCTGTTCGAACTAGCAAGTTTTCTACCAAAGATACCAAATATTTTCATAGAAGTAACATTTTTTTATTGTGATAACAACTTTTCTGTCAGAAGTAGCAAGTTTTGCTGAACACTAACAAACCTTCTCATCAAAGTAATGAAAGTTTACTTTAAAGCGCACATGATTTTAAAGAACACACGCAATGTTCTCTTAGAAAATACATTTTTTACCAGTGATAGCACTTTTTCAGGTCAAGATAGTCAGTTTTCTAGCAAGGTTACCATATATTTTCTTCGAAGTTACATTTTTTGATTGAGTATATAGCTTTTATGTCAGAAGTAGCAAGTTCTGCTTAACACTAACAAACCTTCTCATCAAAGTAACAACATTTTATCTTAATACTAACATACTTTTACTGAAAAAACGAAAATTTCTCTTGGATATAATATTTCTCATCACTGATAACACTTATCTGTTCGAATGATCAAGTTTTCTACCATAGAATCTCAAAATTCTCTTAGAATTAAAATTTTTTTATTGTGAGAACAACTTTTTTGTCAGAAGTAGCAAGTTTTGTTTAACACTAACAAACATTCTCATCAATGTAATGATATTTTACCCTAATACTAACTAACTTCTACTGAACACACACAAATTTCTCTTAGAAATAATATTTTTCGTCAGTGATAACACTTTTTCTGTTCGAACTACCAAGTTTTCTCACAAAGATACCAAATTTTTTCGTAGACGTACCATTTTTTGTTTGTGACAACAACTTTTCTGTCAGAAGTAGCAAGTTTTGCTTAACACTAACAAATATTATCATCAAAGTAACAACATTTTAACCTAATACTAAAATACTTTTACTGAACAAACAAAAATTTCTTTTAGAAATAATATTTTTCGTCCGTGATATAACTTTTTCGTCTCTAACAAGCAAGTTTTCTACAAAAGATACAAAATTTTTTCGTAAAAGTAGCATTTTTTGATTTTGATAACAACTTTTAAGTAACAACTAGCTAGTTGTGCATAACACTAACAAACATTTTCATCAACGTAACATCTTTTTACCCTAATACTAACATACTTTTACTGAACAAACAAAAATTTCTCTTAGAAATAATATTTTTCATCAATGATAACACTTTTTCTGTTCGAACTAACAAGTTTTCTAGCAAAGATACCAAATTTTTTCATAGAAGTAACATTTTTTTATTGTGATAACAACGTTTCTGTCAGAAGTAGCAAGTTTTGCTTAACACTAACAAACATTCTCATCAAATTAACGATATTTTACCTTAATACTAACATACTTTTACTAAACACAAGCAAATTTCTCTTAAAAATAATATTTTTCGTCAGTGATAACACTTTTTCTGTTCGAACTAGCAAGTTTTCCACAAAAGATACAAAATTTTTTATTATAAGTAACATTTTTTGATTGTGATAACAACTTTTCTGTTAGAAGTAGTAAGTTTTGCTTAACACTAACAAACCTTCTCATCAAAGTAACAAGATTTTACCATAATACTAACATTCTTTTTCTGAACAAACAAAAATTTCTCTTATAAATAATATTTATCGTCACGCATAACACATTTTCTGATCGAAATAGACAGTTTTCTAAGAATAATACCAAACATGTTCGTAGAATTAACATTTTTCGATTGTAATACCAACTTCTCTGTCAGAAGGAGCAAGTTTTGCTTAACGCTAACAAATATTCTAATCAAAGTAAAGAAATTTTACCTTAATACTAACATACTTTTACTGAACACACACAAAGTTCTCTTAGAAATAATATTTTTCGTCAGTGATAACACTTTTTCTGTTCGAAGTAGCAAGTTTTCTTGCAAAGATAACAAATTTTTTCTTGTATTTAACATTTTTTATTTTGATAACGACTTTTCTGTCAGATGTAGCAAGTTTTTCAGTAAACTTACCAACATTCTCATAAAAGGGACGAAATTTTACTTTGATACTACAATAATTCTACTGAGAAAACACAAATTTCTCTTAGAAATAATATTTTTCGTCAGTGATAACACTTTTTCTGTTTGAACTAGCAAGTTTTCTACCAAAGATACCAAATTTTTTTTGAGAAGTAAAACTTTTTTATTGTGATAACAAATTTTCTGTCAGAAGTACTAAGTTCTGCTTATCGCTAACAAATATTCTTATCAAACTAATAATATTTTACTTTAATACTTACAAACGTTTACAGAACACACATAAATTTCTCTTAGAAGTAATATTTTTCATCAGACATAACACTTTTTCTGTTTAAACTAGCAACTTTTCTACCAGAGATACAAAAGTTTTTCTTAGAAGAACCATTTTTTGATTGTGATAACAAATATTCTGTCAGAAGTAGAAAGTTTTGATTAGCACTAACAAACAGTCTCATCAAAGTAATGATATTTTACCTTAATACTAACATACTTTTACTGAACACAAAGAAATTTCTCTTATAAATAATTTTTTTCATCAGTGGTAGTAGTTTTTCTGTTGAGGCTAGCAAGTTTTCTAGCAAAGATACAAAATTTTTTTTTAGAAGTAATATTTTTTTAATGTGATAATATCTTTTACGTCATAAGTATAAGGTTTTACTTAACACAAACAAAAATTTTAACCAATGTAAAAACATTTTAAATTAATAATAACATAATTTTAATGAACAAAAAAAAATTTCTGTTGGAAATAATATTTTTCATCAATGATAACACTTATTCTGTTCTAACTAGCAAATTTTCTATCAAAGATACCAAATTTTTTCATAGAAGTAACATTTTTTGATTGTGATAACAACTTTTCTGTCAGAAGTAGCAATTTTTGCTTAACACTAACAAACTTTCTTATCAAAGTAACGATAATTTTACTTAAAAATAATGAAAAAGTAATGAACACACAAATGCTTCATATAAGTATTATTTGTCATCAGAAGCAACATTTTTTCTGGTCGAGCTGGCTTGTTTTCCAGAATAGGTATAAAATTTTTTCGTAGTAGTACCATTTTTTTACTGAGTTAACTACTTTTCTGTCTATTTATGTAATTGTAGCGTTAAAAAAACAAACATACTAAACGTAGTAATGATATTCTACCTTACCACAAGCAAACTTTTACTGAACAAACAAAATTCTCTAAGAAATAATATGTTTCGTCAGTGATAACACTTTTTCTGTTCGAACTAGCAAGTTTTCTACCAAAGATACCAAATTTTTTCTTAGAAGTAACATTTTTTGATTGTGATAACAACTTTTCTGTTAGAAGTAGCAAGTTTTGCTTAACACTAACAAACCTTCTAATCGAAGTAATGATATTTTACTTTAATACTAACACACTTTTACTGAACGCACGCAAATTTCTCTTAGAAATCATATTTTTCCTCATTGATAACACTTTTTCTGTTCAAACTAGCAAGTTTTCTACCAAATATACCAAATTTTATCTTAGAATTAACATTTTTGATTGTGATAACAACTTTTCTGTCAGAAGTAGCAAGTTTTGCTTAACACCAACAAACCGTCTCATCAAAGAAATGACATTTTACCTTAATACTAATATACTTTTACTGAACACGCACACAAAGTTCTCTTAGAAATAATATTTTTCATTTCTATGTCTGAATCTATTTGCATAAATGTCTGGGTTAGGTCAGGCTAGCTAAGTTAGGTTAGGTTAGCTAAGTTAGGTTAGGTTAGCTAGTAAACATTTCTCTATGTTTAAGTTAGGTTAGGTTAGGTTAGGTTAACTTATCATGAGCGCTCATGATAAGCTAACCTAGCCTAACTAAAGCATGGCACAAAGTCGACATGGGTGGATTTTCCGGCGAGTATGGTTAGGTTAGGTTAGCCTACGTACGCGCGCGTACGTAGGCTAACCTAACCTAACCTAACTTAACGTAACCATACTCGCCGGAAAATCCACTCATGTCGACTTTGTACCATGCTTTAGTTAGGCTAGGTTAGCTTATCATCAGCGCTCATGAAAAGTAAAACTAACCTAAGCTAACTTAAACATAGAGAAATGTTTACTAGCTAACCTAACCTAACTTAGCTAACCTAACCTAACTTAGCTAACCTGACCTACACCATACATGAATTCAAATCGAGTCCGACATGGAAGCGAAAAATGCAGGTACCAGGAATCATGTGTGTATGTGTCATATAAAATTCTTCTAGCTATCACGGAATATATCGGTTCCGTCTTGAAACGCTGTGGTAGTGTAAAGCAGAACTATCTTCTTCTGACCGACACGTTGTTATCACAATAAAAAAATTTTACTTCTACGAAAAAATTTGGTATCTTTGGTAGAAAACTTGCTAGTTCGAACAGAAAAAGTGCTATCACTGACGAAAAATATTATTTCTACGAGAAATTTTTTTTTGTTCAGTAAAAGTATGTTAGTATTAATGTAAAATATCATTACTTTGATGAGAAGGTTTGTTAGTGTTAAGCAAAACTTGCTACTTCTGACAGAAAAGTTGTTATCACAATCAAAAAATGTTACTTCTAAGAAAAAATTTGATATCTATGGTAGAAAACTTGCTAGTTCGAACAGAAAAAGTGTTATCATTGACGAAAAATATCATTTATAAGAGACATTTGTGTGTGTTCAGTAAAAGTACATTAGTATTAAAGTAAAATATCATTGCTTTGATGAGAAAGTTTGCTTGTGTTAAGCAAACTTGCTATTTCTGGCAGAAAAGTTGTCATCACAATCAAAAAATGTTACTCCTATGAAAACATTTGGTATCGTTGCTAGAAAACTTGCTAGTTCCAACAGAAAAAGTGTTATCAGTGATGAAAAATATTATTTCTAAGAGAAAAATTTTTGTTTGTTTTGTAAACGTATGTGAGTATTATTGTAAGATGTTGTCACTTTGATGAGACGGTTTGTTTGTGTTAAGAAAAACTTGCTACTTCTGACAGAAAAGTTGTTATCACAATCAAAAAATATTACTTCTAAGAAAAAATTTGGTATCACTGCTACAAAAACTTGCTAGTTCGAACAGAAAAAGTGTTGTCACTGACGAAAAATATTATTTCTAAGAGAAATTTCTGTTTGTTCAGTAAAAGTATGTTAGTATTAGAGTAAAATATCATTACTTTGATGAGAATGTTTGTTATTGTTAAGCAAAACTTGCTACTTCTGACAGAAAAGTTGTTATCACAGTCAAAAAATGGTAAGTCTACGAAAAAATTTGTTATCTTTGGTAGAAAACTTGCTAGTTCGAACAGAAAAAGTGTTATCACTGTCGAAAAATATTACTTCTAGGAGAAATTTGTGCGTGTTCATTAAATGTATTTTAGTTTTAAAGTAAAACATTATTACTTTGATGAGAATGTTTGTTTGGGTTAAGCAGAACTTGCTACTTCTGACAGAAAAGTTTTTATCACGATCAAAATATTTTAATTTTATGAAAAAATTTTATATCTTTGTTAGAAAACTGTCTACTTCAAACAGAAAAAGCGTTATCAGTGATGAAAAACATTATTTCTAAGAGATATTTTTGTTTGTTCAGCAAAAGTATGTTAGTATTAAAGTAAAATATCGTTACTTTGATGAGAAGGTTTGTTAGTGTTAAGCAAAACTTGCTACTTCTGACAGAAAAGTTGTTATCACAATCAAAAATATTACTTCTAAGAAAAAATTTGGTATCTTTGGTAGAAAAATTGCTAGTTCGAACAGAAAAAGTGTTATCACTGATGAAAAATATTATTTCTAAGAGAAATTTGCTTTCGTTCAGAAAAAGTATGTTAGTATTAAAGTAAAATATCGTTACTTTGATGAGAATGTTTGTTAGTGTTAAGCAAAACTTGCTACTTCTGACAGAAAAGTTGTTATCACAATAAAAAATGTTACTTCTAAGAAAAAATTTGGTATCTTTGGTAGAAAACTTGCTAGTTCGAACAGAAAAAGTGTTATCATTGACGAAAAATATTATTTCTAAGAAAAATTTGTGTGTGTTCAGTAAAAGTATGGTAGTATTAAAGTAAAATATCGTTACTTTTATGAGAATGTTTGTTAGTGTTAAGCAAAACTTGCTACTTCTGACAAAAAAGTTGTTATCACAATCAAAAAATTTTAATTCTAAGAAAATGTTTTGTGTCATTCCTAGAAGACATTCTAGTTCGAACAGAACTTTTTTTATGCTTGATGATAATTATAATTTATCAGAGAAATTTTTTTTTTTTAAGTAAAATTATGTTAGTATTAGTGTAAAATGTTGTTACTTTGATGACAAGGTTTGTTAGTGTTAAGCAAAACTTGCTACTTCTGACAAATAAGTTGTTATCACAAACGAAAATGTTACTTCTAAGAAAAAATTTGATATCTTTGGTAGAAAACTTGCTAGTTCGAACAGAAAAAGTGTTATGACTGACGAAAAATATTATTTCTAAGAGAAATTTGTGTGTGTTTAGTAAAATTATGTTAGTATTAAGGTAAACAAATCGTTACATTGATGAGAATGTTTGTTTGTGTTACGCAAAACTTGCTACTTCTCACAGAAAAGTTGTTATCACAATCAAGAAATGTTACTTCTATCAAAATATTTGGTATATTTGGTAGAAAACTTGCTAGTTTGAACAGAAAAAGTGTTATCAGTGATGAAAAATATTATTTCTAAGAGAAATTTTTGTTTGTTCAGTAAAAGTATGTTAGTATTAGGGTAAAATGTTGTTACTTTGATGAGAAGGTTTGTTAGTGTTAAGCAAAACTTGCTACTTCTGACAGAAAAGTTGTTATCACATTAAAAAATGTCAATTCTAAGAAAAAATTTGGTATCTTTGCTAGAAAACTTACTAGCTCGAACACAAAACGTGTTATTACTGATGAAAACTATGATTTCTATGATACATTTGTGCGTGTTAAATGAAAGTATGTTAGTACTAAGGTAAAATATCATTACTTTGATGAAAATGTTTGTTAGTGTTAAGCAAAACTCGCTACTTCTGACAAAAAAGTTGTTATCAAAATCAAAAAATTTTACTTCTATGAAAAAATTTGGTATCTATGGTAGAAAACTTGCTAGTTTGAACAGAAAAAGTGTTATCAGTGATGAGAAATATTATATCTATGAGAAATTTTGTTTGTTCAGTAAAAGTATTTTAGTAATAACGAAAAATATTGTTACTTTGATGAGAAGGTTTGTTAGTGTTAAGCAAAACTTGCTAATTCTGACAGAAAAGTTGTTATCACAATCAAAAAATGTTCCTTCTAAGAAGAAATTTGGTAACTTTGCTAGAAGTAATTATATTTTGAACAGAAAAGTGATATCGCTTATGGAAAATATAAGATCTAAGAAAAATTTCTGTGCGCTCATTAAAATTATGTTGTTTTTAAGGGTAGATTAAAGTTCCTTTGAGGTAAAGGTTTGTGAGAGCTAAGAAAAACATCCTAGTTTGGACAGGAATGTTTTTATTACGATCAAAAAATGGCAATTCTATGAAAATATTTGATATCTTTGCTAGAAAACTTGCTAGTTCGAACAGAAAAGTGTTATCAGTGATGAAAAATATTATTTTCAAGAGAAATTTTTGTTTGTTCAGTAATAGTATGCTAGTATTAAGGTAAAATATTGTTACTTTGATGAGATTGTTCGTTAGTGTTCAGCAAAATTGGCTACTTCTGTCAGAAAAGTTGTTATCACAATGAAAAAATTTTACTTCTACGAAAAAATTTTGTATCTTTGACAGAAAACTTGCTAGTTCTAACAGAAAAAGTGTTATAATTTATAGAAAATATTATTTATAATAGAAATTTGTGTGTGTTCGGTAAAAGTATGTTAGTATTAAAGTTAAATATCATTACTTTGATGAGTAGGTTTGTTAGTGTTAAGCAAAACTTGCTACTTCTGACAGAGAAGTTGTTATAAAAATAACGAAATTGCACTTCTACGAAAGAATTTGGTTTAAAATTAATAAAACTTGCTCGTTCGAACAGAAAAGTGATCTCAGGGATGAAAAATATTACTTTTAAGATAAATTTTTGTTTGTGGCTATGGGGGGTGTGTCGGGGGGGGCCCTGTGGGCTCGGTGCCCTTTGATGGGCATTGTGGGGACCGGGGGGCCTTTGGAGGGCCTGGGGCCTTTGGGGACCGGGGGTTCCTTCGGGTTGGGCTAGGGGACCTCAAAACATTGTTCAAATGGAACTTGTATATTATAACGACCATAGAGTTTCACCATAAAGTGTTCCCTGACATGCTGAATCTTAAAGTGTGATTTCAGAGAAATTCTTTAATCTTTTAGAGTTAACTTATCATTTAGGGTTCTCTAACGTGTTGAACCTAAAAGTGTGTTTCCAGACATGCTGAATCTGAAAGTGTATTCCCTGACATGATGAATCTGAAAGTGTGATTTCAGAAATTTTTTTAACCTTTTAGGATTAACTTACCTTTATAGTGGTGATTATTTAGGGTTATCAAACATGCTTAAATTGAAAGTGTGTTCCCTGGCATGTTGAACCTGAAAGTATAATTTTCATGGCGATGAATTATTCTAAAGAATAAAAACGGCTGAGGCTTAAGATATTTAATGCCTAAACATATTTAAAAACATTTGAAAAAATACATAATGACAAATTTAAAAAAAAAAACATAATGACATATTAAAAAAAGGGCTTAATCCATTTGATATGAGGAAGAGCATGTTTAGGTCTTTGGATATCTGATGCATTTTTCCTTGTCAGGCATCTTTTCCGGTATCCATTGAGCGAAATATCTAACCCCTTTTTCAAGTTTCTATGACAAAGATTTCAATAAAAACGTATATGCCCCCAGGGAATAACTTATAAACCATTGCCCTGAAGACTATGGGGGGGAGTGTTCTAATCAAAGGTATAATTTCCTAAACTTTAAACTGCGTGGAAAAAAATGGCTATCTAAAAATATTGATTGGATGTTTTTGGGGAAACGGTGGGTGTGGAAGGGGTGTTAGTTGCCTTCCAATCACTTTCGACTATTAAAAAGGGCACTAGACATTTAAATTTACAATCGAATGAGCCCTTTTTGAAGTTTCTACGACAATGCATTCTATAAAAACCTTATATGCCCCAAGGGCATATCTCACAACCCTTGCCCTGAGGGCTGTGGGGGTTGTCATCCTCAGAGACTTAATTTCCAGAACTTTCTACTATGTTGAACAAAATGGCAATCTTAAAATTTGATTGAATGTGTTTGGGGAAAAGATGAGCACGAGGGGGGGGGGGGGGGTTAGTTGCCCTCAAATCACTTTCGACTATTAAAAAGGGCACTAGATCTTTGAATTTTCAATCGAATGAGCCCTTTTTCAAGTTTCTACGACAAAGATTTCAATAAGAATTTATATGCCCCCACGGCATAACTTATAACCCTTGCCCTGAAGACTATGGGGGAAGTTCCCTGCTCAAAGGTATAATTTCCTGAACTTTAAACTACGCGGAATAAAAAGGCTATCTCGAAATTTTGATTGGATGTGTTTGAGAAAATGGTGGGCGTGGAAGGGGGGTTAGTTGCCCTCGAATCACTTTCGAATATTAAAAAGGGTACTAGCCATTTCAATTTCCAATCGAATAAGCCTTTTTGAAGTTTCTACTACAACACGTTCTATAAAAACCTTATATGCCCCTCAGGGAAAAACTTACAACCCTTGCCCTGAGGGCTATGGGGGTTTGTCATCCTCAAAGACCTAACATCCATAGCTTTCAACTCCGTTGAACAAAATGGCTGTCTTAGAATTTAGATTGGATGTGTTTGTGGAAAAGGTGGGCGTGAGAATCACTTTCGACTATTAAAACGGCCACTAGCCCTTTGAATTTCCAATCGAATGAGTCTTTTTGAAGTTTCTACTACAAAGCGTTCTATAAAAACCTTATGTGCCCCTCAGGGAAAAACTTACAACCCTTGCCCTGCTGGCTGGGGGGGAGTGTCATCCTCAAAAAAATAATTTATATCTGGAAATCAACTATGCTGAACAAAATGGCAATCTCAAAATTTTTATTGGATGTGTTTCGGGAAATGCTTGGCATGGAGGGGGTGTTAGTTGCCTTCCAATTACTCTCGACTATTAAAAAGGGCACTAGCCATTTCAATTTCTAATCGAATGAGCCCTTTTTGAAGTTGCTACGACAACGCTTTCTATAAGAAACCTTATATGCCCCCAGGGCGTAATCACAACCCTTAACCTGAGGGATGTGAGGGGGTTGTCATCCTCAAAGACCTAATTTACAGAACTTAAAACTACGTTGAATAAAATGGCTATCTCAAAATTTTGATTGGATTTCTTTGGGGAAGAGGTGGGCGTGAAAGGGGGGTTAGTTGCCCTCCAATCACTTTTGACTATTAAAAAGGGCACTAGCCCTTTGAATTTCCTATTGAATGAGGCTTTTTTGAGGTTCCTGCGACAACGCCTTCTATAAAAACCTTATATGCCCCCAGGGCATAACTTACAACCCTTGCCCTGAAGGCTGTGGGGGAGTGTCGTCCTCAAAAGCATAATTTCTCTCTGAAAATCAACTACGCTGAACGAAATGGCTATCTCAAAATTTTTATTGGATGTGATTCGGGAAATTAGATGTGATTCGGGTGTTAGTTGCCTTCCAATTATTTTCAATTCTTAAAAGGGCACAAGCCTCTCCAATGTCCAATTGAATGAGCCCTTTTTGAGGTTTCTACGACAGTTTCTTTGATAGGGGTTTTCTTGCTCTAAAGGAAAAAAAAAAATAAATGATACTTTGGTTTTACGTTATCCTTGTATGGTTTCAAGGTCTACCTGAAAACTTTACCTCTATGGGCTTTGGGGAAGTATCATCTTCCAAAACAAATTTTCTATCTGGAAATCAGCTACGCTGAACAAAATGGCTTTCCAATCAAAATTTTTATGGGATGTGTTTGGGGGAATGACGGGCAGGGGGGGGGCTAGTTTCCCTCCAATGACTTTTGACTATTAAAAAAGGCACTAGCTCTTTGAATTTCAAATCGAATGAGCCTTTTTTGAATTTTCTACAACAACGCCTTCTATAAAAACCTTATATGCCCCAGGACATAACTTACAACCCTTGCCCTGAAGGCTGTGGGGGAGTGTCCTCCTCAAAAACATAATTTCTATCTGGAAACCAACTACGCTGAACAAAATGGCTATCTAAAATTTTGATTGGATGTGTTTCGGGAAATGGTGGGCGTGGAAGGGATGTTAGTTGCCTTCCAATCACTTTCGACTATTAAATATGGCACAAGCCACTCAAATTTCTAATTGAATGAGCCCTTTTCGAAGTTTCCACGACAACTTCTTCGATGCTAAGTGCCCTGCTCTTAAGGAAAAAAATAATAAATAATACATTTTGCCAACATCGTTCTTATATGTCCTCAGGGCATAACTTAAAACCCTTGCCCCGAGGGTTGTGGGTGAGTGTCCTCCTCAAAAACATATTTTCTATCTGGAAATCAACTACGCTGAACAAAATGGCTATCTCAAAATTTTGTTGGGTGGTGTTTTGGGGAATGATCGGCGTGGGGTGGGGGGCTAGTTGCCCCCCAATCACTTTCGACTATTAAAAAGGGCACTAGCCACTCCAATCTCCAATCGAATGAGCCCTTTTCGAAGTTTCTACGACAACTCCTTTGATAGGAAGTGCCCGTTAATGGAAACAAAAAATAAATATTACATTGCTCTGACATCATTCTTTTTTTTGGCAGCGCTATTGTGCTGCCTTTGATTCAAATGCCTAATGCCGTTTTTAACAGACAAAATTGATATGAAGGCAACTAACACCCACTGAAAAATACAAATGAATGTGCATTGTCAGTTTAATATACCTATAATGATATTTAGTAATCAAAATGTTAATATTATTTGATTTATTAAAGTTATAAAAGTGAAACATTATATTTTTTCAGTAAAGTGCAAATTATGTTCTGTCCTTGGGAAGGTATAGGGGTTTTGAGGCCAACTTATGTTAATTTCTGCTGGTTTTAAGTTTTACTCGGTTATTTATTGTAATTTCTGTTTTCGTTTTGGGTTTCATTTATTTATCGATGCTGATTTGTGGTAATTTCACGCTTGGTAGATTATTTGATTTGATTTTTGCTCGTTTTGTTTAATGGATCTCTTTACTTTTCTTTGAAAAACTCATTTTGTGGAAAAAGTTTTTTTAATTAATTTTTAAAAAGACCTACTGGGTTTCGTTGGATTCCGTAATGGAGGAGGATATGCCATAGGCCATTTCTCCAAATAAGGTCAAATGCTTGCCTAAAGTCGATGAAGAGCTGATACAGGTCATGACCAAATTCTAGATATTTCTCTAAAATTTGGCGAACAGTGAAAATTTGGTCAACGGTCGATCTCCCAGGGCATAAACCGGCTTGGTATTCTTGGATGACTAAGGGCGACACGGCTCTGATCTGTTGGAGTATAATTTGGGTAAAGATCTTGGCAGTTTACTTGTTAAGCTAATCGGACGGTAATTATCACATATCGCCTTTAACCCCTTTTTTGTAGTGGAACGATTGTGGCTTCGCACCAAGATGTTTGGAAATGGCCTTCTTGCCAGGCAGCGGATATAATCTTGTGGAAAAGATCTATAAGTGGGTCACACCGGACTTTCAGCAGTTCTGCCTGTATTCCATCCGGGCCAAGGGCCTTGTTAGTCTTCAGCGCTTGGATGGCGTCTTCGAACTCAGAACGGAGAGTAGGTGGGCTGGGGTTTGAGACAGTAACGGGAAACAGGTCCAGGACAGCAGGTTTTGGAAGGATATCAGGATTAAGCGTTTCTTTGAAATGCTCCATCCATCTCGATCGGATACCTTCTGTGCTTTGTATCTGGTAGCCGTTTTTATCTAGCAGTGCACAAGAACTGAGACTTTTCTTGCTTGTTAGCTCACGAGCTCTCTTATACATGAAGAGTGAGTCGGCTTCCTTAAAATCAGACTCACACTGTCCGCATTTGTCTTTAATGCATGTGTGATGGGCTCTACGGGTGGCTTTTTCTACAGCACGCTTCAACTGCTTATATCTGTTCCTGCTCTCTCTGTCTTACCTGTTATTAAGTTTTTGTTTCTCAGCACACAATAAAGTAATTTCATTGGTTATCCAAGGCCTGTTATCACCCTTTTTGGTTCCTAGGGTGGACATCGCTACTTCGCTGATGATCTTAGAGGAGTCTGTGATCAGTTTATCGGTATCCTCTTCAGATAGAGTTATATTAAAATTAGAAAGAAGGTCCGATATTTAGGTAGACAGTTCATTGATGTAGGTCTCGCGGGTTGGATGGTATTTGAGAAGATGTGTGTTGAAACGAGCGGGTCTCTTATTCAGCTTTGCGGAAGATTTCAGGCGTATCTTTAGTGCAGACATGACTAGGGAATGGTCACTGTCGAAATCGCCACCTGCGAGGGTGACAGCATCTAGCACAAACGATTTCCACCACCCTAGAGACGAGCACGTATTCAATAAGATTACGGGTTTTTCCATCCGGAGAGGTCCATGTCGCCTTAAGATGTTCTCTGTGTTTAAAGAGAGTATTGGTAATGGCTAGATAACTGTCTCTGCAAAATTCAATGAGGCGTTCTCCCCTCTTGGTAAGTCGCCCAAGGCCAAATTTATCCATAAAATCTTCGTTTCCAGCAGAAGTATTACCAACAATAGTATTGAAGTCGCAAATGACAACAACAAGGTCTTTTTTGGGAACTGCGTCAATTAGGCTTTGCAGTTGAAGGTAGAAATTGTCAGACTCTTCATCTGGTTTGCTGTAGTCAGGAGTGTAGATTGTGTGATCGTGATGTTGATCGGCGATCCTTTCATTCGTATCATAATCAACCGTCCTGACACAGGCGTCACTGAAATCAGGGATTTTCGTGCCTTACTCGACATAAAAAAGTCAAAAACTTGGCGATGGACGCCATCGGTTCTCCCAGACACTATTAGACTAGTGTTGCCGATCGTTTCTTTGCCAGTGGTAAGGAGGTGTGTTTCTTAAAGCCCCACAATATCCCACTTATATCGGTTTAGTTCATTTAGGACAAGATCTATTTTTCCTTGTTTAGTAAGCGTCCTAAAGGAAAGCATAGCCTCCGGGGTTGGATTTGTCAATGTTGTTAGAGGGTCCTCATTCGCGAGATTCTCAGTCGTCAGATCGTCGGTCGGCCTGGACACGATAACTTCGTTGGTTGCCCCGGACGCGGTAGCATTGGTTCTCGTTCTTGATTGTTTGTACTTCATAATTTTTAATAAGAAAGAAGGTTTCTTGGCTAAATTCAGTACGGCGTTAGACCACTCCTCTCCATCCCTAGCAGGGGCCGGCTATGTCTACTACTGATAATGCGCCCTTCTGGCGTCCGGCATCACCTGAAATTTTTCCATTGCTGCGACAAGGTTTGTGACTGGCGGGACGTATCCATACGCCGATGGGCCCTGCCCAGTACACATCAGAGGGGCCTTCCACCTCCTCCACCTGAATTTATGGCCCTCAGACGTGCGGGCTCTAGCTATATTTCAAGACCCCAAGAGACCGGGTCACCCCTTGGTCAACAACTCCCTACCGGCAGGTGCCCTGCATATCTACAGGACGTTCCCCTATCCGCAACCTGGGGACGCGCTGAGTGGCCTGGGGGGCCTCTACTGAGAAGGTGACTCAGTAGACCCAGAGAAGGTGACTCAGTAGACTCAGAAAGCCCCACATACTACGATTTGCCTGTATCATCGTACTCGTTTTCATTCATTGGCGTAGCCAGAATAGAGGAGTCTAGAGGCTTAGAAGTTGCACTAAGAAGTAACCGGCCGGTTAGGAGGTAAAAAAAATTAGCAGTTTTAGTGAAAATCTACTATTCTAGGATGAAGAATTGAGATATTCGGCGAAATAGTGAATAGACAAAACATAAAGGTTTTGCCCTGGACAGTTAATAGTCGTGCTTATCAAGGAAAAAGATTTTCGTTACGTCCCAATAATTGTAATCTTTTTATTCTCCCCGGGAGCTCTTTTTTCTCCCATTTTGAAGCGAATTATATAAGGACTCGATACTTCAGTGCAAATATTCCCGGAAATTTTTAATATTATGAAAATTCGAGATTTATATTGGACGTACCTACAAGAATTACACGTTCTAACTCTCTTAGGAGAAGCGAGACTAAACACGGATGATTACAGATTTAACATAGTTTCACCAGGAATTTCCTTCGATAGCAGCAAAGAATAAATGAAACCTAGATTTATATTTTTCAAAAAAAAAAACATCAAAAAAAGTAGAGAAAGCGTGCCCTGTTGACGAAACCAGATGCGAATCTGAAAAAAAGACAGATTCATACACTGGGGATGAATTCCCATCGAGTTCAAGGAAAGCTAGATCTATAATAAAAACAAGGAGGGGAGGCCAAGCTAAATCCCAAAGTCAAAAAGAGTTGTAACCAGAAACGAAAAACCCAAATAAGGAGAGAGATTGGAAATTAGAAAGGGTGAAATCGCGAAACAGCAAACCCAGTAATTAGCTTGGGTACCTAATATAGAGGTCTGAGTTTATGGAGATCCAAATAGAGAAAAAGAAATAGAGATAAATAAGAAAAAATCGTGGCAAACCACCCATCAGATGCTAGACGAAATGAGGGTGATAAGCCTAATAAGTATAGGTCATCAACTAGTTAAAGAAACCAACAACGCCAGGATTCTTAGATCGAAGAGATTTATGAGAATGAAAAAAAAACCAAATAGCCGAGCTAGTATTAGCTCAGAATCGAGGTGGGGGGTTGCGAGAATCTTTAAACGTGGATTTTTATGCAATTTATGAATTGCTTAACCTATAAAGAAGAGACAGACAGAATTGAAATGGAGAAGAACAGATAGTGATAAGACAAGACAGATTACCTAGGGAACGAAAGGAAGAGGCAAATAGGAAAGAAAGGGAGCGGAAAGATGAGCTAATTATGAGACTTAAGGAAAAAAGTTCCCAAGCACCTCAACAGTCGTCTACAAGACGTTTAATACGTACTGTAGACCTTCAGCCAATGAAGGAAAACGGTGGTTTATATTTATATATCTAGAATTTTGAGAAAAAGGTGGAATGAAACGGTTGGCCAGAAGAGCACTGGGTAGCCATAATACAACTCTACCTAAATCACAAGGCACAAACAGCCTTTGAGGGTTTGCCGAAGGATTAAGCGAGGGATTTTCAAAAATTAAAAGAGATAATTGTTTTGCCAATTTGAGTTATCTCAGAACCACTTCCGTCAGATATTACGAAATGAAACAAAGAAAAACGTGGAAGGAATTTAAATTGAATTCACAGATTTACAACAAAAATGGTTAGAATCGGATGAATATACTATAATAGAGGATGCTGAAGAACTAAAAGAGAAAATTGGGAAACTCTCCAAGAAAAAGCAATGGAATAATTTTTAGAAAATTCGACCAGTGGACTGAAAACAAATCTGAAAGAAAAACAACCAGAGACAACCGAAAAAAGGTAACTTTGGCAGACAGTTATGTTCAAATTAGAAAAGATACATCAAATTTAACGAGAGCAAAACTGGGAGACATTAGCAAGGATGAATACTATTACACCGAACCAAAAAAAGTACATTACAGGACAAGCGAGGAGAGTTGACATGTTACAACTATGGTACTAGTAGAGTGCTAAGTACCGTTTCCATGGATGCCCTAGGAAAACATTTCTATGGATGCTCTACACCTTTTCAAAGAGAGTGAGTATCCTCTCACACAGTTTCACGTGCACATTGCAAAAAGCATGCAAAACCTCTACACGTGATTAAACACTGTTTTGCTTGCCTTTCTTTGGTGCCTTTCCAAACAAGTGAAGCCTCTGGTTCCTAAACATTGCAAAAGAGCGAGCAGTATGAGCGGGGATTCCCCACACAAGTTTGTTTCAATGCCAAGTTTATCAACCAGACTGGTTTTTGAGCCAAAATCTGTTTTTTAGGGGTCCAATCAGAGACATCAGAGGTTGCTCAATATACGATAACTCGACTGGTGATTGGTTACAAATAAAATACGTGATTTTTTATTCGTCCTTGAGATTTTGTATATAATGGCCATACCTTACAATTAAATTTTCATAATGATTTAACATACTATGGATAAAATATTAGATAGTGTTGATTTTGAAGCAATGGATACATAAATTTACAATGCGAGTACAGTTTACTAAGTTTCTTAATTTATTTCCAAGTAAAATCATTTTGCCACCCCACTGGTAAATTCGAATTTCAGTGGGACATAGCCCCCCTCCCCTCCAAACAATACAAACCCTACAATATGATGAGTATACTCACTAGAAAACTTAAAGTACGCTCTTTTTTCCACTATGTAAACCTACATCCCCCTCCTATGTTTACGAGTTTATTTCATTAGTTTTAGTTATTTCGTTCAAAAATTTCCGTTTTCCCATTATCAAAAATCTTTTTTCCGGTCTAAAACCACATGTGTTTATACTTACAGAAAGGGTCCTTTTTGGAACCAAACTTCGCACGCTCGTTTTATCACAGATTAATAGCAGATGTTTATGGATAGCAGCAAAGGTTTTCCTTGAAAAAGGGAGAAATTGTATTCTGGTCTAATTAGACGAGAGATATTCTATTTTCAATTGTATTCCATGATTAAGAGGGTTTTATAAAAATATAAGGCGGGGGGAGGGGATCAATGTATCAATTCTAACACCTTCATTGCGAGGTGAAAAAACTAACTATTTTGTCACAAGGAAAGTAAGGGGGAGGGAGGGGCGGGGGCTCTTTGTGCAGACTAATTTTTTTTTCTGTAAAAAAGGGGAATCGTTTTTTCCATACTAAATTTTTTCTTCTTTTTAAGGAGGAAAATTCCTACAATTACTCTCCTCCTCAAAAGAAGGCTAAGGCTAATGGCATTACTCCAATGCAACAAGTGGAGATAACTGGCCTATCGGCCACCACGCGAATACAGTCTGGTCAAAAACTGAAAAGAGAATGGGCGGCTGCTCACAGGATGGTGAAGCCCGCTGGCTCATCTATGCAAGAAACAGACATCACCGCCCCATCCGACACACAAGTACAGTCTGAATTTTGAAATGTATGTATCTTTACTTAATGTACTTAAAGTTATTACTATTATAAACAGTAGATATTTAAACGGGTAGATTTGTAGGAAAAGAAATTTGATCGCTATTTTTTATGGATGTCTGGATTCGTAGGAAAAAAAAGAGTCAATTTTTTTTTACTAATCTAGTGAGACGATCGTTGAGTTGATTTTTTTTTTACAAAATTTTATTTCTATTAGTCAGACATTGCGATGTGTGTGCACATTTGCACGTGTGTGTCAACGTGCGTGCGCATACGTGTGTGTGTGTGTGTGTGAGTGTGTGCGCATACGTGTGTGTGTGTGTGTGTGTGAGTGTGTGTGCATTTGTGTGTGTGTATGTGTGTTTGTATACATGTGTGTTGTTAGCAAAATTTGTAATTTATTATGCATTTGTTTTGTAAATAATGCTATAAGCAAAAATTTGTAATTTATTATGCATTTGTTTGATAAATACGAATCAAATTAAGAAAAAAAAAACATTAAACGAGTGTATTTGTAGGAAAAGGAATCTGATCGCTATTTTTTATGGATGACTAGATTTGTAGGAAAAAAAAGAGTCAATTTTTCTTAATGAGCTATTAAGTCAATTATTAAGTTGATTTTTTTTTACCATATTTTATTACTATTAGTCAAATATTGCGACACATTTCTAGGTGTGTGTGCAATTGTGTATGTGAAAGTTTGCCCGCATACGTGAGTGTGTGTGTGTGAGTGTGTGTGTGCGCTTGTGTGTGTGCGTGTGAGTGTGTGCTTGTGTGTGTGTGCGTGTGCGCGTGTGTGTGAACATGTGTGCGCATTCGTGTGTGTGTGTGTGTGACTGTGTGAGCATACGTGTGTGTGTGTGTGTGCGTGCGTGTACGTGTGTGTGTGTGTGTTATTAACAAAATTTGTAATTTATTATGCATTTGTTTTGTAAATAATGCTATAAGCAAAAATTTGTAATTTATTATGCATTTGTTTGATAAATACGAATCCAAGTAAGAAAAAAACAACATTAGACGAGTAGATTTGTAAGAAAAGGAATCTGATCGCTTTTTTTATGGATGACTAGATTTTTAGGAAAAAAAAAGAGTCGATTTTTTTTAATGAGCTATTAAGACAATTATTGAGTTGTTTTTTTTACCATATTTTATTCCTATTAGTCAAACGTTGCGATGTGTGTGCGCGTGTGTGCGCATGTGTGTGTGTGTGAACGTGTGCGCACATACGTGTGTATGTGTGTGTGTGTGTGTGTGACTGTGTGCGCATGTGTGTGCGTGTGCGGGTGTGTGTGTACGTGTGTGCGCATACGTGTGTGTGTGTGTGTGTGTGTGCGCATGTGTGTGTGCGTGTGTGTGTGTATGTGTGTGTGTGTGCGCATGTGTGTGTGCGTGTACGTGTGTGTGTGTGTGTGCGTGTGTATTATTAAAAAAATGTGTAATTTATTATGCATTTGTTTTTTAAATAATGCTATAAGCAAAATATTTGTAATTTATTATGCATTTGTTTGATAAATTCGAATCCAATTAAAAAAAACAATTGTTTGATAAATCCGACTAAGAAAAAAAATAAATAGTGTGCTTTAATTGTGATAAAACTTTCCTCAAAGATATAAAAATTATTTGATAAATCCGACTAATAAAAAAAATAGTGTGCTATAATTGTGATAAAACTTTCCTCAAAGAAAAATAAATTGTTTGATAAATCCAACTAAGAAAAAAAATAGTGTGCTACAATTGGGATAAAACTTT